>NC_091119.1:26807891-27107891 GCF_040183065.1 Periplaneta americana
TCACATTCCACTCTTAGTTCTTTTTCCAGGTATCCGCAGAAGATGCTCCTTTTCTCTTTGCCAATGCTATCCTCCTGTTGACTTCCTGACAGCAATTCACTTTATTGCGTATAGTACACCCCAAATACTTGAAGCTGTCAACTTGCTCTACTGCCACATTTAGAATTCGCACGTTTACCTTCTTTATTTTTCTTCCGACAACCATGGTCTTCGTCTTGGTTATAAATGGTATGGCTGAATGTTGGCCAATGTGTCAATATGTTAATGGAATGCAATAATGATGCTACATACGAATAATGAAGTTTGTTTTTTTTTTATAAAAATATTTACGTAGGTATGTTTATTATCATCAAACTTTTTTACAACTTAGAGCTTATATATCATCCGTTAATGGGGTCCTGTTACATTTCTACTTTCGAGGAACCCATCCTTAACTACATTTTATTATTTTCCTTTAATTACTATTTCTTATTTATATACGTACGTAAATACCTTAGTTTTTCTCTTTCCATGCAATTCACTAGCTTTAAGAACGAATATGGTACTATCTGAAATTTAATATGTAATCATAAAAGATTTAGTTCTGCTCATAATAGTGTGAGAAAATCCCAGTAAATCTTTCTTTTTAATCGATGGAGTCATCTTAATTCCGACAGAGTTCGAAATGGCGTGGGCAAAGTAATAAATTCTGCTTTTGCTTACAGCCTGATTCAGCGATTGCAGGAGTAAATCTTGGCTTGCAACTTCCAAACACATTTAAATGACTAATAATGAAGGAGTCTTGGAGTTAGTGATAGATTAGCATTCAGAATTTTATACACAGTTCCAGTTAATCCTCACATATGAGACCGCACAGTTATTAAAATCTTGCATAGCAATATAGAGGCAGAAGATGTTGAGAATTTCAATGTCTCTGTATTTCGCCTGAGATACTCTCCTAAAACTATTCAAGTTACAGTTAATTATTGTGATGATTAAAGCATCACACCTCTTTTCCACGAAATTTATATCTAACTTACTATTCAGATCGGTGATGAGAAGAAAGTTCATAAAGTTGAGTGCATTTTAAAGAAAAATTTAAAACAAATAAACAATGAAGAAGTGAACACAATCAAATACATAGCACAAGAAAATGATTAAAACCCAAACATAATAGACAACATCATAAGGAAGACAAAACAAAAACTCAACAAACACAAAACACAACACAAACACAAGAACACAAGAAATACATCACACTAACATACGTAAACAAAAACGCACACAAGATCGCATCCTCATTCAGAAAACAGAAATACAACATAGCATACAGAACAGAAAACACACTACAAAGACATCTCAACACATAAACAACACAAACAAAAAAATACAACCACACAGGCGTATACAAACTCACCTGCAATAGTTGCGACAGTTCCTACATTGGACAGACAGGCAGATCATTCCAAACTCGATACAAAGCACACATTAAAGCAAAAACCAGAGGACACAATATATCTACATATGCCGAACACATAACTAATGCTAACCACACATACAATAACATAAATACAGACATGGAAATCCTACACATACAACCCAAAAACCAAAAACTCAACACATTAGAACAATACGAAATATACAGACACACTAAAACACACCCTGATCAAATTCTCAACACACAGATCAATTTCAGAACACACACACTATTTGACACCACATTTCAACACTTTTCAACAATCGAACGCACCCACACAACAGGCAGCGAAGTTCGAGATGACGCCGCGATCTAGTAGACTCTGAGGATGGTGTGAAGAAGCACCGAAACAGCTTTAAGCCGCACATGCTTACACAATTAACACGAGTAAGATCGCCATTTAATCAATTATTTATATTCAAGTGTTAAAAGTAGTGTACGAAAGATTCAACATGGATAAATAATTACTACTGAAATGCTATCTCAAGAATGTAACACACAGTGGCTGCAAACTTTAAGGGGTTAGGTACAGCTTAAAGGAGTAAAATTTTGGAAATATTCAACATTTTTTCCTCCATTACTATATCTTGTACAATAATGAAAATTAGTATGTGTAAAACACTGTCCGTCTGCTATATGATAAACGTATTTTTAAGATTTAAAACATTGTTTATGTTTTTTTTTTTTTCAAAATTCTAAATTCACTGTGCAGTGATGAAGCGTTTCCCTCATAACTAAAAAAGTATCCAACATTCTGTGATTAACTTTTTTGTGTATATTTATGCATGTCACATCTACAGTATGATGCAAAATCACTTCTCTACTTTGATGGATTCTCTGATAAAAAATATAAGTTCATTTTAAAAAATGATCAAACATCAGTATTTTCTTCTAACACAAAATAAAAAAAAATATTATTTATTAAGGAATGTAGTTGAAAGAGCATGGTATTATAAACATGAGTTTTAGCAATAAAATAAAAGCGAGAGAACATGAAAATATTAATAAGTTTATGAGTTATGAGGGAAACGCTTCATCACTGCACAGTGAACTGCCACCGTTTTGAATTTTGAAGAAAAAAATATAAATATATTTTTTTAAATCGTAAAAATATTTTTTTTTCTATAGCAAAATGGCAGTGTTTTACACATACTAATTTTCATTAATGTACAAGATGCAGTAATGGAGGAAAAAATATTAAATATTTTCAAAAATTTTACTCCTATAATAAGCTGTACCTAACCCCTTAAGGCCAGTAGGTCTAAAGACTTAATATACGTCAATCGCAGAACGCATGTAGACCTTGCTAAAAGACCCGCCCACTTATGAGATAAAATGTGGGAGATGTGAATTTAGTAAAGAATATCCTTAATGATTTATTAATTCTATTTACTAATATTTAATATGCTGTACAACAGCCAGGGGCCAATAACACTTAAGCACAAGACAATTCATTACAAAAAACATTAAGAAAAGTACATTGGAATAATTATTAAAATAATGACAATTAAAAATAATGATAATTGAAAATGAATGGATGGAATCATATAAATGAATATAATACAAATGATATAGAAGATGACGAGAATAATATTATAATACGTATCTAAACAAAAGACATAAATTAATAACTGACATAAAACTCTAAAAAGTATACACTACACATGGATCCAAGTTCAATCCGTGAAAATTAGCATATTTTATACATCTACAGACCGGAAGGAGAGATTCAGAATTTCTATTATAAGAAAATTTATGGAAGCTTAAGACATTAGCAGAAATACGGAGACTGATATTGCTTAAGAATAATAATAATAATAATAATAATAATAATAATTATAATAATAATAATAATAATAATAGTAATAATAATAATAATAATAATAATAATAATAATAATAATAATAATAATAATAATAATAATTAGGTCTGAAGAAAAGTATTGATATCAGGGTAGTAAATAATTTCTCATACATTCTTTATAAAACCCATCGCGTTTAAATGGTTTTTGCCGGATGTCTCTACTGTCTGAAGGAGCAGAGAGAGTTAACATCCGACTATCCTCAAAAGTAGACCTGCTTAAGTGACGTGACGTTGTATCAGAATGCCGAAAAAAATCCAACAAAGAACAGATAATACGAGGAATTCAGAACAAGGGGAAATTGTGTTTGGCTTAATTTTTTTAGTAGGTTATTTTACGACGCTTTATCAACAACTCAGGTTATTTAACGTCTGAATGAGATGAAGGTGATAATGCCGGTTAAATGAGTCCGGGGTCCAGCACCAAAAGTTACCCAGCATTTGCTCATATTGGGTTGAGGGAAAACCCTGGAAAAAACCTCAACCAGGTAACTTTCCCCGACCGGGAATCGAACCCGGGCCACCTGGATTCGCGGCTAGACGCGCTAGCCGTTACTCCACTGGTGTGGATTTGGCTTAATTGATAATATATTTTTTTGTAAATGTAATATTTGTTCCGAGTTAATAATTTGAAACACAAGTAATACTGTAAATGTAAATTCTATTATAAGCTCATTCTTATGAAGCGGACTGTACAAGCAGCCGCTACAGTAACTAGTCATGCGCGCACACAAGCATTTTGTAAACACAGAGCTCTACGTACTATGCAATCTAGCCTATAACCGAAATTTTTTTTCCCTACATATAATAATAATAATAATAATAATAATAATAATAATAATAACAATAATAATAATAATAATAATAATAATAATAATAATAATAATAATAATAATAGCCTAATGTGTCCCTTGAAGGGCAAAGGCCTCCTGCTAGAGGGTAGCTCTGTTTCACTAACGCGGTGAGCTACTCCGCGTTAGGTTGTGTCTAGTGTTTCTTTGTCTGGTTGGAGTTGATTTCGCTGTCACTTTGATTAATTTGATTCACTAACACTTTTATTATATTGAATGCACTTTCACTGAGTCAACTTGGGATGTTGTTTGTGGCTGGCACTGTCTTCGTTTGTAGTCGACTTCCAATTGTTCTCCATGTTCCCCTGCTTCTTGCTATTCTGGACCATTGCTGACCTGCTTGTGTTGTGTAGAAGTCTGCCCACCTCTTCCTTGGTCTGCCTCTGTGCCGGTCTCCTGTGCGCGGGTCCCACATGGTGGCTCTGTATGTCCATCTTTCGTCTTTCATCCGCGCGATGTGGCCTCCCCACTTCCACTTCAATTTGTTTGCTCTTTGTGTGACGTTTGTTTTTGATGCCATTTGGGACAGCGAATCATTGGAAATTCTGTCTCTCATAGTTATTCCCAATATCTTTCGTTCCATTTTCCTTTGGCATATTTCTAGCGCATTCATCTGTCTGTTTGTTGTCGACCATGTTTGGCATCCATAAAGTAGTGTTGGGTAGACGCAGGTTTGTAGTACTTCGAATTTGAGTCTTCTGCTGATTGTGTAATCCAGAAGTATGAACTGGAGGGACCGGAAGGATTTCCAAGCTAAGGATATTCTTCTTCTTATTTCTTTTCCAGTCTTGTCTTTACATATTACATAATCTTATTTATGTACTCTCAATTCTATCTGTGCTCATTCTGTAACATAGTGACTACAAAGCCCAAGGTCCCGGGTTCGATTCGCGACGAATGTCCGATGGACTATGCTGAAGCTCTATAAACATGTGTGTAATCACAGTCACATCGAAGTTATTTATTTATTTATTTCTTTACTTATTTATTTATTTATTTATTTATTTATTTATGGAGTATGCTGAAGCTTTATAAAAATGCGTGTAATCACCGTCACATGAAGTTATTTATTTACTTATTTATTTATTTATTTATTTATTTATTTATTTATTTATTTATTTATTTATTTATTTATTTATTTGTTTATGGAGTATGCTGAAGCTTCATAAAAATGCGTGTAATCACCGTCACATGAAGTTATTTATTTACTTATTTATTTATTTATTTATTTATTTATTTATTTACTTATTTATTTATTTACTCATTTATTTATTTACTTATTTATTTATTTGTTTACTTATTTATTTATTTATTTATTTATTTATTTATTTATTTATTTATTTATTTATTTATGGAATATGCTGAAGCTTTATAAAAATGCGTGTAATCACCGTCACATCGAAGTTATTTATTTATTTATTTATTTATTTATTTATTTATTTATTTATTTACGTATTTATTGAGTATGCTCCAACGAGTATAACACATATGTAGGGCTATACAAGAACACATACATATGTTGCACAATGTAATTGAAAAAGTCATGAAACTATAGTTGTGGAAAAAAAAAAAAAACAATATTACAAGAATTTATTAAAGAAAGCAAAATAAGAACAAATACTAAGATAATATAACATTTTGGGCAGAAAGTAGAAACAATTTGAAACCATGAAATAAATAAATCAACTGAGAATAAAATAAATAATCTGTTCCCAAAAACGTATTTCTAAACAATTCTTAAAACAGACAATTTGGTAAAATTCTATATTCTAAAGGAAATTGGTTAATTCCTTTCGTTCCTTAAGTTACTGAGCTACGCTGAGAAAAAAACATATTTTTGTCTTGTTAAATAAGTATGTAGGCCTATATCTTTATTAAACTGAAATATAATACTACTATGTATTAAATTGTTAATAACTTGTACATGAAAACAGAAGCACCTAATTTGATAAGTGATTCAACTGGTAGAACGAAAGAAAATTGGTATAGATATTTAACTCCAGTCAAATAATGAAAACCTAACAAATTTCTTAAAGCTCTATTTTGAATAATTTGTTAAGGTCTCAAAGCAGTTTTCTTATTATGTCCCCAAATAAATGACATATGCATCAAATGAGAATGGATAAAAGCATAATACACATAATTGATTAAATGGCGATCTTACTCGTGTTAATTATGTAAGCATGTACGGCTTGGAGCTTTTCGGTGCTACTTGACACCATTCTCAGAGCCTAATAGATCTCGGCGATATCTCAACTTCGCTGCCTGTTGTATGGGTGCGTTCTTGTGATGAAGAGTTGTGTCAAATAGTGTGTGTGTTCTGGAATTGATCTGAGTGTTGAGAATTTGATTAGGATGTGTTTTAGTGTGTCTGTATATTTCATATTGTTCTAGTGTGTTGAGTTTTTGGTTTTTGGGTTGTATGTGTAGGATTTCCATGTCTGTATTTATGTTATTGTATGTGTGGTTAGCATTAGTTATGTGTTCGGCATATGTAGGCCCTAGATGTATTGTGTCCTCTGGTTATTCCTTTAATGTGTTCTTTGTATCGAGTTTGGAATGATCTGCCTGTCTGTCCAATGTAGAAACTGTCGCAAGTATTGCATGTGAGTTTGTATATGCCTGTGTGATTGTATTTATTTGTTTGTGTTGTGTGTTGAGATGTCTTTGTAGTGTGTTTTCTGTTATGTATGCTATGTTGTATTTCTGTTTTCTGAATGAGGATGCGATCTTGTGCGTGTTTTTGTTTTCGTATGTTAGTGTGATGTATTTCTTGTGTTCTTGTGTTTGTGTTGTGTTTTGTGTGTTTTTGTGTTGAGTTTTTGTTTTGTCTTCCTTATGATGTTGTCTATTATGTTTGGGTTGTAACCATTTTCTTGTGCTATGTATTTGATTGCATTCTCTTCTTCACACACACACACACACACACACACTATTTGACAAACTCTACAACACACGAACGCACCCACACAACAGGCAGCGAAGTTGAGATAGAGCCGAGATCTAGTAGGCTCTGAGGATGGTGTCAAGTAGCACCGAAACAGCTGTAAGCAGCACATGCTTACATAATTAACACGAGTAAGATCGCCATTTAACCAATTATTTATATTCAAGTGTTAAAAGTAGTGTACGAAAGATTCAGCATAATATACATTCAAGAGACAAGATAAAGGGTGCGGCAAAACATCCTTCCTAATTTAAAGTTTAAATAAAAAAAACAGATGGATCAAAATAAGGAAACTGTATTAATATTAATGGTACCTAAACAGTGGGAAATTTAGGATTGCATGCGTTGCCACAGCGATATCAAATGACATGCGCAAAACAACAAGAACTGAATAGGAAACTTTATTAATATGAATGGTATCTTAACAGTGGCGAATTTTTCATTTTTTGAATAACTGTCTCTCAAGTGGTGTCCTTCACTATCAATGCTTTGTTGAATGCGACTTCGGAAATTCCGCATCACTCTAACTAGCATTTATTGAGGAATAAGACCAATTTCTTCCTGTATTGCATTTCTTGGGTCTGGCAAAGACCTCAGCCGATGTTTGAACACCTCAGCCTTAAGTTGTCCCCATAGAAAAATAATCTCAGGGTGCAAGGTCTGGTGATCGTGCTGGCCAGGGGGCGTCGCCACGTAAAGAAATTAAGCGTCCGGGAAACATCTGTCTCAGAACTTGGAGAGAGCTGTGTGAGAGGTGGCTCCGTCCTACTGAAACCATAGCTGGTCAATCTGCAGCGCATTGACTCTTGGTTCCAAAAAATTGTTGATCATAAAAGAGTACCGCTGAGAGTTCACTGTCACAGCAGTACCATCAAAAAAGTAAGGACCAGGTATCCCGACTCTTGCAACCGCGCACCATACAGTAACACGGTCGTTATGTAGAGGTTTTTCATGAAGTTCACGAGGGTTCTGTCCACTCCAATATCGGAAATTTTGATGATTCACGCATGTAAACCTAAGTTTCCCACTGTTTAGACACCATTCATATTAATACAGTTTCCTTATTTTGATCCAAATGTTTTTTATTAAAATTTTAAATTAGGGAGGATGTTTTGCCGCAACCTTTATAAGCAACGATCTTTTAAGCCTTTTCAAAATACCAGATATTGGAGCAATTTTCTCACAGAGTCAAAATATGCTTAGTCCATGTTAAATGTTCATCAACAATCAAGCCTAAAAATTTAACTGATGCAACTTTTTGTGTTACAGAATCATTAAACTCTAATTCTTAATTGGTATGGGTTTCATGAAATATCGTATTTCCAAACGACGCCTTCTCACAGGAAGCACGTCGTCGAAGCGTTTAGTTTGAAAGAAGAAACAGACATTCCAACTCCGGGGCCGTAATGGCGTCATCAGCGAGGGCGAAACACCTCAGGTGATTTCGGATCGGGTGGCAAGTGATCTTGTAGGTTAACTGCCAACGTCTTACGATCTGTCGTCTCAGTCAGCCTCGCGTTATTGACTAGCAGGAACGCTACATCTCCCCCCGATAGATTAAAGCGAAATTCGAATCCCTATCTTTCTCCTTTGTATTAATACAGCCAGCCAACAAATCATTCCCCACTCGGGTTATTGTAAAACTCATAATAGATCATATAATATCGGGTTGGAGAGAGTTAGTAATTCATTTTTATACAGATAAAAGTAAGTTATGAATTCATTTTTATACAGATGAAAATAAGTTACGATATCACCAATTTAGTTTTTGAAGGTCCATTCCGTCGAAAGCATTTCATTTACTTTCCTATGTTGTACGTCAGAAAGTTCTACGATCTCAATGTAGAGAGTAGACATTCCCAAAGTCTTTGGTAATTTATCAACAGTAATCTCACTAGACGTTTTGATTTTATCGATAAATCTGTGAGTGGAACACGAGCAGATTTATCTAGAGTAAATCAAAACTCGAGTGGGATTTAACTGACTATTACACGATTAGAAGGAAGTATATAAAGATTAGAAGTAACGAAGTACTCCAATACAATAAAATATTAATTGACTTACGAAAATACAACTGTCTTCAAATGTTTTTTATACCATCTCAACAATACAAATATTAAGCTAGATGCATGCTAGATGGCAGTAGTGAACAATGCCTTCTCGTTGAGATCTATACACGATGGCAATGTTACTAGTCAAGAAGGCTTTGTTGATTCAGTTTCATTTTTATTAAAATGCAACATTCCACTTCAATTATCCGAATCCTAGTAATCAACGTCACTTGACAGATGATTTTCAATAAATCTTAATATTAAACAATCTCTGATACGTGACTATCCATAATATCATATAGCAGAAGCTATAACATAACCTAACTAATATACACAAGTGTTAGAAAAGTTTTAATTAACGACGATGACATAAAAAATAAACATGAATAATTTTAAAAGGAATAATTATTGAATGTACAATTTTCAAATTTGAATGTGGTTGGTGGTTCAATTGATGTTATATTGGACGTGTGCGTAATAGAAGTGGAACTCGTTGATTTAGGCCTACATGGTGTATTCAACTTATTCAGGATTTCCGAATGGTGCTCTTCATTTATTTGTAAATCGGATTTCAGAAGATGCATAGGTATGATCAGTGATTTTGATTAATTCTTGTTCTTGAATGCCAATGCGAGTCATATTTGAAACTGCTGTGCATCGACTGGAGTGGTTTGTAATTATATATATATATATATATATATATATATATATATATTTTTTTTTTTTTTGACGTCCAGACCAGCGCAGTTTCAAATGTTGGCAAACAAAGAAACAAATGCTAGGGACGCGATAAAATTAAACAAAAGCTAGGGACGCGATAAAATTAAACAAATGTTAGGGACGCGATAAAATTGTGCGATAAGCAGCCATGATTGGTTGAAATACGTCCTTTCGTACCGTTTTATTGGTCAAAAGTAGTATGACGTAGTAAGAGTGTAATAGTCTCAATAAAAAGCGTACGATTAATCAGTTTTTCTACGGAATGCATAGAGTATTAAGACAGTTCAAATATAAAGAAAATCCACTATCACGTTAACGCACATACACAACACCTCTAATCACCCCACACACCACAACACGCAACATTTAGATCCATGGCACACAGACTAATCGTCGTAATGTCCACATTTCTGCGTCTGCATTAAATAAGAGAAAAATATGTAATAATGTATTATAAAAACAGATCTTCTCTCAAAATCAATTCTTCACCAATTGTATATAAAACATTATCCAACATGTATTGCACTTCAACACACTAATACACTTTAAATACATATTAATTACCCCAAAGATTACTTTTAAAACACTAAGGAAGACACTCAGTTATTCATAGATTTCAAAAAGGCACATGACTCGGTTAAAAGAGGAGTTTTATATAACATTCTTATTGAATTTGGTATTCCCAAGAAAGTAGTTCGATTAATTAAAATGTGTCTGAGTGAAACTTACAGCAGAGTCCGCATAGGCCAGCGTCTGTATGATGCGCTTCCAATTCACTGTGGGCTAAAGCAAGGAGATGCACTATCACCTTTACTTTTTAACTTCGCTTTAGAATATATCATTAGGAAAGTTCAGGACAACACAGAGGGTTTGGAATTTAACGGGTTACATCAGCTGCTTGTCTATACGAATGTCGTGAATATGTTAGGAGAAAGTCCACAAACGATTAGGGAAAACACGGAAATTTTACTTGAAGCAAGTAAAGAGATAGGTTTGGAAGTAAATCCCGAAAGACAAGGTATATGATTATGTCTCGTGACCAGAATATTGTTCTAAGTGTAAATATAAAAATTGGAAATTTATACTTCGAAGAGATGGAAAAATTCAAATATCTTCGAGCAACATTAATAAAATATGGCACTCGGGAGGAAATTAAACACAAAATAAATATGGGAACTGCGTGTTATTATTCGGTTGAGAAGCTTTTATCATCCAGTCTGCTGTCCAAAAATCTGAAAGTTAGAATTTATAAAACAGTTATATTACCGGTTGTTCTGCATGGTTGTGAAACTTGGACTCTCACTTTGAGAGAGGAAAAGAGATTAAGGGTGTTTGAGAATAAGGTTCTTAGGAAAATATTTGGGGCTAAGAGGGATGGAGTTACATTAGAATGGAGAAAGTTACACAACGCAGAACTGCACGCATTGTATTCTTCACCTGACATAATTAGTAACATTAAATCCAAACGTTTGAGATAGGCAGGGCATGTAGCAAGTATGGACGAATCAAGAAATGCATTTAGAGTGTTAGTTGGGAGGCCGGAGGGAAAAAGACCTTTGGGGAGGCCGAGACGTAGATGGGAAGATAATATTAAAATGGATTTGAGGGAGATGGGATATGATGATAGAGAGTGGATTAATTTTGAACAGGATAGGGACCGATGGTGGGCTTATGTGAGGGCGGCAATGAACCTTCGGGTTCCTTAAAAGCCATTTGTAAGTTGTAAGTAATATGCAAGTCGTGAATTATCTCTTTCTATAGTATTGCAATACAAATTTCCCTCCATTTGAAGTAACACTTAAGTAGCCTACATTGTAACAGTTGATTAGCACTACGGTATAATATTGTGAGTTTTATTAGTAACAACAATGCAATTTATTCGTCACAACAATAATTCCTTTCTACAATTCACCTTAAACGCTCTCGTCAACAATTGGATCTTCACTCAACAAAGTATTCGTTATAGCACTCCACCGACGACAATGACAATTTACTTGGACTATTACGCACAACAATGAACTGTTAATCTTAACTAATATTTACAAAGCACTATTTACAAATCAGAACTACCAGTTCTCAGTTCACAGTTCTTCTATCTCAGTCACTCGAGTTCACAGTATCTCGAACCACAGACCTTGAGAGACAGTTCACTGTACTCGAACTCGGGTCCCTCCAACTGCGGTCCACTGCACTCGAACTCAGGCCTTCGGATGCTGACGCAGATGCGGACGCACACTCGAGTCGAACTCCGGCACACAAGTCTGGCTTGCTTGCTCTGGCTTACTCACTGACTGAATAACTGAAAACTCTGCTGTCGTTCCTTCGCGACCGTAATTTATAACCACAGCGACGTAGCCTCGAAAATTCGCGAGTCTTCCACTTCGACGGATTTCTGGAATAGTCGGGAAGGTCGTTCCACATTCACTGCGTTAAGTAGCAGCTGCGCGCGCAGCCTCCCCTCGCGTGTAGGCCCCTTTCCCCTTTCCCCGTGAAGCCCGCGCGATATGCTCTCTCGCGGGACGCTGGTCGTGAGTTCGAATCTCACGTCGCTGTCACAATATTATCACTGCAGTACAGGCCATTCGTTATATTTTTTAATTTAATTTACCGGAAACAACAATGCGTGAGCAGTAGCTTATAGTAAGAACTTTATGGTAGGGTTAAGTCAGCTAACTAGCTGCAAGTGGAAGCATAATGTGGGAGGGAAGCTTCCCAGTCCAATTTCTTCTTCCCCTGACGCGGAGGTAGGTTTCGCCAGATTACGAATAGTCTAATTATACATTTTATATCACAATATACGCAACTGATAATCTTTAGAAGCAACAAAACAAAATGGCCAAAAATTAGAGGTTCTGATTGGTCGATTTTACTGCTGAAGTTGAAGCAGATAAGCGTAGTTCGCTTCCAACAGAGCAGTTTATAAAATTCCCTGCTCAATTCTACACTGAAAAATATCTTAATCCCATTTTTCATAAGTTTGGAGAAAGTGCAGTTTGATTCTAGATGACTCACATGTTTTACTAAGTTCACAAATAGATAACCTTGGAATAAAAATGTAATTCCCTACGTAAATATGCGTTTCAACGCAGAAGTTATTCCACATCGCGTCGGCAAGAGAACAAGATGATTAGTGGTTCACATATATTAGCTTTCCTTGCAGCTTATAACGTACCACTCAGAAATATTGCCTTCTTCCATTCTGTTTAAATTTTCTGGTTATTTATGTCTGCTATATACTTTTTAAGCAATATTAAATATTGCACGTTTAATATAGGCTACTTTTACGGTATAGCATTTTGATACACTTTTAAATAATACGCTTCCTGGATTTGTAATAATTTTCTCGCTAACATAATGAAACAGTACAGCAAATATATACCTTTAATATTCATTACAGTCTAGAAACTTTGTAGACTACACAATGCAGGATGCAAGTTAGCCTTCTTTTTTGTGTCGTCATGATAAAACATTAAAATAAGAAAGCGATAACGCTAGCAAACAACACTTCTCTTACATCTTGCTTCTACGTGAGTTAATGTTCTCACTGCATCTTGATAATTATCGTGTCATTTCTTTGCTTTCATCAGAGACTGAAAGCGCTGGGGCTTACTAAGAAGGAAGCTTTACAAGGGAAAATATCAAGCTAACAAGTTTAAATATTTCTATATTCATTTCCACTTTGCAAGTTTGTACGCATTCATGTGGATGAAGGTTTAGATCTAGAAACTTATTTAGTGTATATGTAATAATTTGCTTAAGGGGAGAGGATTGTATGTTTTAAAACTTTTTTCCTATTTGGTGTAAATTACTAATTTTTTGTATGTAGAGAGCTCATAGCTGTGGCAACTCAACCATATAAAAATATTTTGAAAAAAAAATGTGGGGGCCCAAATTTGAAAAATGTATACCCAATGCAGGATTGTAATAAAACCGATATCTAAACCGTTTTTAAAGATAGATTCAAACAGTTTTCTGCAATGTATTTGAAAAAGTATGTTTTACGAACTGTCTGTAACAGAATTTTGATATTAGTCCCTACGTTCGTAAAACAAATAATTAAAATTTAATAACACTTTTCTGATTTCCTTTCTTGCAAACAAACGGATGTATTTTTAAAATTAAATCGATTAACAAACTTCTGTTACAGAGAAACGTTTCCTAATAGTCTAAAGAATGTGTGTTCTAAATTTCATGCATGTATCTTTAATAGTTCAGAAATTATATCCATTTTTGTCTGGCAATGTAGCAAAAAAAATGAAGTTACTGGAAACCGACAAAAGCGGGCGTGTGATTTAAGAATCTATAGCGCAGGGAGTTTAAAAATGACGTCTCAACATCCGATAAGGGCAGAAATACCCACAAAATGTTATGCAATGCATTCCACACATATCAAAGGGTATTTTAAAGAAAAACATTTTTTTTAAATTTAATTTACCGGAAACAACAATAAAAGTGGGTGGGTGATTTAAAAATCCATAACGCAGGAAGTTTAAAAATGGCGACTCAACATCCGATAGGGGCACAAATACCCAAAAAATGTTATGCTATGCATTACACACATATCACAGAGTATTTTAAAGAATTTTTTTTTTTTTTTGAAAATTTAGTCATTTTTCACCAAAAAATACCATCCTCTCCCCTTAAGAAATTTAAGTTATATTTTGCAAATTACTCGATTTTGTATAAAATATGATACACTGTGGATATGGGACGGCCGGGTAGCTCAGTTGGTAGAGCAGCTGGCTACGGATTGGAAGGTCCTGGATTCGATCCCAGGTGGTGACAGGATTTTTTCTCGTTGCCAAACTCTCAGAACGGCCCCGAGGTTCACTCAGCCTCCTATAAAATTGAGTACCGGGTCTTTGCCGGGGGTAAAAGGCGGTCAGAGCATGGTGCCGACCACACCACCTCATTCTAGTGCCGAGGTCATGTAAAGCATGGGCCTCTACTTCCATGCCCCCCAAGTGCCTTCATGGCATGTTACGGGGATACCTTTTACCTTTTTTACACTGTGGATATAATATTTTTACAGACCACCTCTGTGATGTAGAGGTCAGGGTGCTGGTCTCTTACGCAGAGGGCCCGGGTTCCATTCCCGGTCGGGTTGGATTTCCCGTTGAGGTTTTTCAGGGTTTTCCCTCAAAAGGCAAATGTCAGGAAATTCGGGCCTCCAACATAAATTGTTATATGTATAGTATATTTAGACTCATCCACAAAAAAAATTTATTTCGTATATAATTCGGCCTCAAACAAAACCAAAACATTTTGACACTACAACAAAAGAATCGGTTATTTAGTGTACATGTAATAATTTGCTTAAGAAATTTAAGTTATATTTTACAAATTACTCAATTTTGTATAAAATATGATACACTGTGGATACAATATTTTTACAGACTACCTCTGTGATGTAGAGGTTAGAGTGCTGGTCTTTTACGCAGAGGGCCCGGGTTCGATTCCCGGTCGGGTTGAATTTCCTGGTTGATGTTTTTCAGGGTTTTCCCTAAAAAGGCAAATGTCAGGAAATTCGGGCCACCAACATAAATTGTTATATGTTAGTATATTTAGACTCATCAACAAAAAAGTTTATTTCTTGTATGATTCGGCCTCAAACAAAACCAAAACATTTTGGCACTGCAACAAAAGAATCGGTTATTTAGTGTACATGTAATAATTTGCTTAAGAAATTTAAGTTATATTTTACAAATTACTCAATTTTGTATAAAATATGATACACTGTGGATACAATATTTTTACAGACTACCTCTGTGCTGTAGAGGTAGAGTGCTGGTCTCTTACCCAGAGGGCTCGGGTTCGATTCCCGCTCGGGTTGAATTTCCTGGTTGATGTTTTTCAGGGTTTTCCCTAAAAAGGCAAATGTCAGGAAATTCGGGCCACCCACATAAATTGTTATATGTTAGTATATTTAGACTCATCAACAAAAAAGTTTATTTCTTGTATGATTCGGCCTCAAACAAAACCAAAACATTTTGGCACTGCAACAAAAGAATCGGTTATTTAGTGTACATGTAATAATTTGCTTAAGAAATTTAAGTTATATTTTACAAATTACTCAATTTTGTATAAAATATGATACACTGTGGATACAATATTTTTACAGACTACCTCTGTGATGTAGAGGTAGAGTGCTGGTCTCTTACCCAGAGGGCTCGGGTTCGATTCCCGCTCGGGTTGAATTTCCTGGTTGAGGTTTTTCTGGGTTTTCCCTCGAAAGGCAAATGTCAGGAAATTCGGGCACCAACATAAATTGTTATATGTATAGTATATTTAGACTCATCCACAAAAAAGTTTATTTCGTGTATAATTCGGCCTCAAACAAAACCAAAACATTTTGGCACTACAACAAAAGAATCGCGCGCTCTGCAGCAGGTGGCGTGTTCAGGCCACCACACAGCTTATACAGAGAAAATCAATCACAGCATAGGCTATATAACAAACACGGGGTTAATATGTTGCAATATGGTACACGGGTCGGGTGAGCTAGTTGGCTGCCAAGATGGCACCAAGCCCAGTTCCTCTATCAACCACCAAGCCGCTCAGAAAGATGACGTTCTTCAGATCGAACTCCGGTCACTTCTTTCATAACCGATCGCGTTTATACCCCTATCTATTCCCCTTTTATACAGGGACATCATTTTATTTTTACTAACATTTTTAGTACAGCGACAACATTTTATTTTTACTTCAATTTTTATTGTACCCGAGTTTTTTAATGTACTTCATTCCCACCCCTTCTACTCCCACCCCTTCTCCATACAGGACCAAGGCCGCAGTACTGAGTTAATAAGTATAGTACGTATCAGAAATATGTTCGCGTTCTCCAGTGACGAAAACTACCAATATTGAATCATATTTTCGCACAGGTACTGTCGTCAGTTTGCTTACGTCGCATCCCGATTTCCCCCACCTACTTCTGCGTGCTCCACTGTAAATACTAGTGGCTGGGCTTTCTCAACTCTTTTCTGAAAACATTAATTTCCGTTAGGATATTATGCAACTGTTTAAAATAACTTAAATAAAAGGACCTCGTTAAGTAATTAACTATCACGTGGTTCCCCCCCCCTTTCTACGATCCTGCGACATAACCACTTGGACGGACAGTAGATAGCATGTCTGAGTAATTTTATCTGTGCGGGTCGGGCAGAAGTGAAGACTGAATTTACAGTATGTAAGGTACTCTTTTAGAAGGTAGGTACAGAATTATTTCAACATGAGTTACTAAGTATGAAGGACGAAACTGGTAATTGGAATTAGATGCAATAGTCTATAGTGCGACAATAGGCACAAAAGAACTGAAGGCTGTAACGAAATGAACGGCCACCATTTTCAAAAATGTGTTTAAATATCCATATTATTACTATTTTTCATTTTAACTTCAATCTCTATATCGTACGCTAATGAGCTGTAGACAGTATAATATACACTGCATAATGAATACGTCCGAATGGATAACTCAGTTCGTGAGTAAAAACACTTATTGTTAATACTGTACTGTATTTTGATTAAACAAAACCTAATGAAAATTATCACACTCAAAGTCGCGATATTTCCTACTTTACGTAAATGGATGAACTACTTTTCTTCCCTCCTGTACCTAGTAAAGTGATTTGTTTGTATTTTACACCAGTATCATCGAACTCCAGTCGTGGAAGGAGGTAGCAAACGGTGTTTCCGGATTTCAATCATTAATCCAAAGGTATAGCCAGTTTAATATTAAAAATGTTAGCCAAAAGTAAAATGATGTCCCTGTATTAACCTAGCTATACCATGGGTCAACGCCGTTTGCTACCTCCTTCCACGACTGGAGTTCGATGATACTGGCGTAAAATACAAACAAATCACTTTACTAGGTATAGGAGGGAAGAAAAGTAATTCATCCATTTACATAAACTAGGAAATATCGCGCTTTTGAGTTTGATCATTTTCATTAAGTTTTTTTTTAATCCAAATACAGTACAGTATTAACAATGAGTGTTTTTACTCACGAACTGATCTGTCCATGTGGACGTATTCATTATGCAGTGTATATTATACTGTCTACAGCACATTAGCGAACAATATAGAGAATGAAGTTAAATTGAAAAATAAAAATAATATGGATATTTAAACACATGTTTGAAAATGGTGGCCGTTCATTTCGATACAGGTTTCAGTTCTAATGTGCATATTATCGCACTATAGACTATTGTACCTAATCGCAATTACCAATTTCGTCCTTCGTACTAGTAACTCAAGTTGATATAATTCTGTACCTACTCTATAAAAGAGTACCTTACGTACTGTAAATTCAATCTTCACTTCTGTCCGATCCGAAAAGATAAAATTACTCAGGCATACTATCTACTGTCCGTTCAAGTGGTTATGTCGTAGGGTCGTAGAAAGGGAGAAAATCATGTGACAGTTAATTACTTAACATTCCTAACAGAAATTAATGTTCTCAGAAAAGAGCTAAGACAGCCCAGCCACTAGCTGGCGAATAAAAGGTGGTGGGGGAAACCGGGATACGACGTATGCAAATGGACGACAATACCTGTGCGGAAATGATTCACTATTGAAAGCTCTTTCGTCACTGGAAAACGCGAACATATTTTTGGAACGTACTGTTTTGCTATGAGCCGTAAGGTTACTATGATTATATATGCGGTCTTGGATCTGTGTGGAGGACGGTTGAACTTCATTAGCAGAAGGGGTGGGAGTGAAGTACATTTAAAAACTCAGGTACAATAAAAATTGAAGTAAAAATAAAATGATGCCCCTGTATAAGTCTTAAAAGTTATTCACGCTCGTCTCTTAGAATAGTTTTCCAAACGGAGTTTGTATTGTAAACACTTCGTGTGCTAGCATAGTTGAAGGTCTGTTTACTTTTAAAACTCGCAAGCTGAAAGCGAAATGCATCTCGGCTGCTTTTAAAACGTGATCTCAGCCATAAATATCGAGCTTTGTGACCAAAATATATTCAACTCTCTGATTCCCATACTAAAGATGGGAAAACTTGTTATTTTCTCGCATTCTCCTGTCTGTGAGTGTGTATGCAATCCAGAAACTGACAGTTGAATCGTTTATTGTAAAAACACCACAACCGACATTTTTTTTACAAAATGCGTTTTTTGTGGATTTTGACTGCCAACATGAATGCGCATCTTTTGATATAAAAGCTCTATATCTTTCATGATTGTAACATGTAAAAAATTGGACAAGAAATATGCATTTATTGTAAAAACCCCACAACTAGCATCACATATGGTGTTTTTCAAATAAACTAGTGGAAGGTGAATGAGTTTTTTCACTGTAATGAACAAAAAGGTAAAGTTCTTTGTAAAGAGTTCATTAAAGGTAAGGGTTCACTACATCGTATCGCACTCATCGCACGAATCGCACGGATCGGAAAAAGACAATCTTCGCTGTAATTGTTATGTAACCGCGTTCACTACATCGTATCGCACTCATCGGACGAATCGCACGGATCGGAAAAAGACTATCTTTGCTGTAACTGTTATGTAACCGCGTTCACTACAACGTATCGCACTCATCGGACGAATCGCACGGATCGGAAAAAGACTATCTTTGCTGTAATTGTTATGTAACCGCGTTCACTACATCGTATCGTACGCATCGGACGAATCGCACGGATCGGAAAAAGACTATCTTTGCTGTAATTGTTATGTAACCGCGTTCACTACATCGTATCGCACTCATCGGACGAATCGCACGGATCGGAAAAAGACTATCTTTGCTGTAATTGTTATGTAACCGCGTTCACTACATCGTATCGTACGCATCGGACGAATCGCACGGATCGGAAAAATACTATCTTTTCTGTAATTGTTCTGTAACCGCGTTCACTACATCGTATCGCACGCATCGGACGAATCGCACGAATCGGAAAAAGATTATCTTTGCTGTAATTGTTATGTAACCGCGTTCACTACATCGTATCGCACTCATCGGACGAATCGCACGGATCGGAAAAAGACTATCTTTGCTGTAATTGTTATGGAACCGCGTTCACTGCATCGTATCGCACGCATCGGACGAATCGCACGGATCGGAAAAAGACTATCTTTGCTGTAATTGTTATGTAACCGCGTTCACTACATCGTATCGCACTCATCGGACGAATCGCACGGATCGGAAAAAGACTATCTTCGCTGTAATTGTTATGTAACCGCGTTCACTACATCGTATCGCACTCATCGGACGAATCGCACGGATCGGAAAAATACTATCTTTTCTGTAATTGTTCTGTAACCGCGTTCACTACATCGTATCGCACGCATCGGACGAATCGCACGGATCGGAAAAAGACTATTTTTGCTGTAATTGTTATGTAACCGCGTTCACTACATCGTATCGCACTCATCGGACGAATCGCACGTATCGGAAAAAGACTATCTTTGCTGTAATTGTTATGTAACCGCGTTCACTACATCGTATCGCACTCATCGGACGAATCGCACGGATCGGAAAAAGACTATCTTTGCTGTAATTGTTATGTAACCGCGTTCACTACATCGTATCGCACTCATCGGACGAATCGCACGGATCGGAAAAAGACTATCTTTGCTGTAATTGTTATGTAACCGCGTTCACTACATCGTATCGCACTCATCGGACGAATCGCACGGATCGGAAAAAGACTATTTTTGCTGTAATTGTTATGTAACCGCGTTCACTACATCGTATCGCACTCATCGGACGAATCGCACGTATCGGAAAAAGACTATCTTTGCTGTAATTGTTATGTAACCGCGTTCACTACATCGTATCGCACTCATCGGACGAATCGTACGGATCGGAAAAAGACTATCTTTGCTGTAATTGTTATGTAACCACGTTCACTACATCGTATCGCACGCATCGGCTCTCGGTAAATCCGTCCACGTTTCTCGTATGATCAACTTTTTCGATGCGTGCGATCATGGCCTTCTTTAATAAATCAATTTTAATTGTTCAACTGTTACTATTATGTTGTGCGATGTTCAGTGTCGCGCCAAAATGGCAGACGGAAAACTTATTTCGATTGTAGAAAACTGCAAAGAATTATATAATTTGAGGCATCCCCATTACAATAATCAAGTTATTTCTTACATATATATTATGTAACCAATATCTCTTTCGTTTCTTTCTCTTCAATTAAGAAGCATGAAACAATTACAAATTCTTATTCGCTAACATTCATGAATAATAGACCTAACCTCAAAACTCCTCTGTTTTCAGCAATGTCAATATCAATGTTTGAAACAGCTGATAGGGAATCCGATGAGACGATGAGGTAGAGCCGTTACAGTGAACGCACTGCACTTAAAATATCCGTTGCGTGCGATTCGTACGAGGAGTGCGATACGATGTAGTGAACGCTTACATTAACACCATTGTACCGACAAAGTATTCATCATTCAAATTCCTGAGAAAAATGTTTGTGCTGAAAATTTACCGTATGAACTGCCAACAGACCTAGATTATAACAGCTCGAGGCTATCAATCAATGTTAAAAACATGGAGGACCTTAAGAAGATTTTGCAGGACATACCGGATGAAGTGAAAGGATTCTACACAGAACTGTACACATGACCTACCACCAACAATGATAGTAATGACAGTGGAAGCGAAGACTAAAAAATAATATTACAAAAAACTTTTTTGTGATTTTATGTAGTTTTTTTCATAGCTTATAAAGTTTATTCATACTTACTTTCATTCACTCTAACACTTGGAAAAAGGCAATGCTTTGCTTAGTTTCAGTTTGTTTGTTGGAAAAACCACATAACGTCCTAATTAATTTAATTTTCTTTTGGGACTTTATTATGTATCATAAAACACAAATAACTGTGAATAAAACTCATATTTAGCAACTAATATCACTTATTAAATACAATTTGACACTATACAACTTGATTACACAACTTTTAGCACTATATCACTTCGGAATATGGTATACAGACTACTCAACATACCAATGAACCAACATGATTACAAAGAAGAGCTAAACACAATCAAATACATAGCATAAGAAAATGGATACAACCCCAACATAATAGACAACATAATACGAAAGACAATACATAACCAGAAAAACATAAGAATACAACACAAACACAAGAACAAAAAGTACATCACACTAACATACGAAAACAAAAACACACACAAGATTGCAACCCCATTCAAGAAATAAAATTACAACAACGCCTACAGAACAAGTAATATTCTACAAAAACATCTCAAAACACAAACAACACAAACAGACAAATACAACCACACAGGCGTACACAAACTCAAATGTAACACCTGCAACAACTCCTACATAGGACAGACAGGCAGATCATTTCAAACACGTTACAAAGAACACATCACAGCCATAACAAAATTACAAAACACTTCCACATATTCAGAACACATCACAAATGCTAACCACACTTACAGAGACATCAACACAGACATGGAAATTCTAAACATCCAAACAAAAAGCCAGAAACTAAACACACTAGAACAATGAGAATTATACAAACAGACAAAAACTCACACATCCAAATGAAATTCTCAACACAGAACTCAATTTCAGAACACACATACTCTTTGACTCCACATTACACTACACAAACACACCTCCACAGGAAACAAAACAAAATGCGCCAAGACCAGCAATAACCAGTTCTGATGATGGCCAATATCAGGCCGAAACATGTTAACAAGGTAACATAAAATGTAACACGTGAAAGACACATAATACGTTTTCCAAAGTGATACAGTGTTAAAAGTTGTGTAATCATTTCAAACACGTTACAAAGAACACATCACAGCCATAAAAAATTACAAAACACATCCACATATGTAGAACACATCACAAATGCTAACCACACCTACAGAGACATCAACACAGACATGAAAATTCTACACATCCAACCAAAAAGACAGAAACTAAACACACTAGAAAAATACGAAATATACAGGCACACAAAAACACATCCAATTGAAATTCTCAACACACAATTCAATTTCAGAACACACACACTCTTTGACTCCACATTACACTACACAAACACACACCCAAAGGCGCTAAGACCAGCAACAACCAGTTCTGAAGAAGGCCAATAACAGGTAAAATCTAACACGAGAAAGATATATAAAACATATTGCGAAACAATTTGACAATTAAAATAAAATTAATGAAACTAAACAGTTTTTATTGGTTTCCCAAAAGTTGTGTTTTTGTCACATGTGGGGTTTTAGAAATAAACTATAACAGAAGTTATTTCTTTCTCTTCATGATTGGAGTATTAAGTTATTGAGAAACAAATAAAACGTATATTGAGGATCTAGTGTCATTTTTGTGATACTGATTATTTCTTCTCTTGTAGCTATCGGTTAACATTAAAGCAGTCGTGGCGAAAATGTAACTCACGATCACATTGTGGCTCGCAATGATAGCTGTGCATTTCTCTTACTTCCTGCCTTCCCCAACCCCCACCCTCCACTCACTGGAATCAAACTCCGTTCCATTTGCTTATTTGTCTCTGACCTGCTAGTGGCTTATCGTCCAATGTCTCTCTCGAAACCAATGTACCTCTACAAAAACGAAAATTTCAAGTAGGATGGGTGGACGCATTTTTTTGCTGCCAATATGATGAGAATATTAAATGTATGATATGTTCACAAGTATTACGAGGAAACGGTTGTATAACATAAAACGGCATTATTATTATTATTATTATTATTATTATTATTATTATTATTATTATTATTATTATTATTATTATTATTATTATGTATCTGTACATCGATCCTTTTTCAACATATGTACGAATAATGCCGTTAGATCTTCAATTTAAACTCACAGATTTACAATGTGATGTTAAATTAAAGCTAGATGTAAGGACTTGACAAATGTTGAACTTTTCAAATCTTTGCCAAAAATAAATATCCAAAGCTTCGTTCTTTCGCTTGCTCTGTTCAGGACATATTCGCTACAACTTACGTTTGTGAAAAATTATTTTCAACAATGAAAATAGTAAAAACCGAATTTAGATCATGACTGACAGACAAATACCTTCGTGATCAACTACGACTGGCAGTAAGTGACATAATTCCTGATTTTGAAACTCTGTCGCAGAGACATTCTGAAGACAATTAATAGGTTGTGATAATGTGTCCTATGTTTTTTTGTTCATTTCTTTCTTCGTTACACGTACTAAACATTAGTTTGTAACATTATACTGCATAAAATTATATTTAAGTGCTTGACATAAGGAGAATGAAATCCGTTAATAAGTCAGACAGTTGTTTCACTTCCCTTTCGGGTGTCCGCCTCCCTCCATAGGTGCTATGCACGTTGCAGGTTACACAGTGGCTCGGCGCACGATCACATTTTCGCCACGCCTGCATTAAAGCTTTCGAACTACTGTAACTTTGATTCACCGAGGAAATGAGTTGTGTGCTATTTAGTAAGCTTGCATGGAGCTGCGATGCTCTATTATTGGTTCTGCAGAAACACATTTGTCTCCGCCATCTCGTGAGTGGGAAGACGCAGATTAAGGTGAAGAGTCCTTGTTGTGTGCTGAACTTGACAGAATAACACACGACACAGTATTCAAAGCTGAACAATGATATTCCTCAGTCCTCATTCCCTCGTTCTATTATTCATGGTCACTGACATTTTGAGTTGGCTGCTTCTGGTGTCGTGTCCCGGGAGACAGACACATATAGACAACGCTCGGGATGGGGCTGTCCGCGCATTAGGCGCTATTTATCTTTTGTAAAGGGTTGTATTGAATAGAACTTGAAGCAGACTGCAAGTACAAACCAATACTTATGTAAGTTTCCTACCACAGTACAAAAAGTGGAAACGAATTTAAATTCAAAACGACAATGTTAATTATCAATTCAACTACTGTTTAGTAACATTCAGGACTTTTAAACATGATATACTTATTGCTATAATCTGGGACGGGTATTTATAGAAACCACGAAAATCGCGACATAATAGATATACAATAGATTTTTACTAATGTTTACGAATTAAGTGATTCTGATTGATAATATGCGGATAAAACAATCGCGACAAATCGCGAAATAAGAGTTCTAATAGCGAAATATGAACGCATTCACGAATTATTATTATTTCGTCGTTTTATAGCGAATTTCATATTCTGAATTTTTTTTCGGATTTTTTTTTTTTCATTCTAATTTGTTATATATCCAAGTAGGCTACATTGCATGGCATTCCAGGTGTTCTGATTAGATTAGTGAACTCAAAAGACGAAGAATTCAACATTTCACTAATAATTGTCAGTGTTAATTCGAGGGTTGCAGGTTTTTTTTTTTTTCATTTTTAATGAATGTGTGTTAAATACATTCTCAATCCAACAAATATTGTCAATTGGCCGTACCGCACCTTTACCAGAATCCAACGAACCTTTATTTATATATAAATTTTTAATAAAAAACCGCCCTAAATAAGGGTTCGAATAGATCGGCCTACTAATCAATTCATAAAGAATAATCATTAAAACCAATTGTGTGGCAATTTGAAAGGAAAAAGAAAACATTAAGATAAATGATACGAAAACATAGGAAATCATTTACAATAAAAGTTTGTTGGGTACAAATGATTACTAATTATAGCTAAGGATGATTTTAACACATGAGATCCTATGGCATCAATCGTTGCATCAGAAATTTTAAATTTTTTAAGCTGATTTAAAGTTTCTTGTGGGATCGTGCCACGGACACCGAACATGAGCCCAAAAACTGTCCAATGTGTGATGTGGTATTGTGCTCCGAGATGCTGACAACTAGGCTCACATATATCTTGTTTTTCACGACACACCTCTTGTGGCTGTTGCTCGTGCATCTCGAAACGGATTATGGGATCAAGAATGGCACCCTTATCCTTCTGCCGATCAATTATGATGATATCAGCACGTCTAGTAGAGCCATCAGAAGAGACGCAACCAACCTCCTCATAAACCTCATAGGAAGCATTCTGACGGATAGAAGATGCGATGAGAGAACGAACTGTATTATGTCTGTCGATTCGGAGCAATTCTCCATGATGGCAGAAACCCAAGACATGAGGAAGCGTTTCTTGCTCGTCGCATCTTCTGCAACGGGTTGAGTCAAGAGTTCTACCAGGGAGAGTACGTACAGGTATTGTATTACAGTTCATCTTAATTGCTTGCGTCCACTGACTGCTCGAAAGTCCTTTTTTGGTTGAGATCCACGAATTACCTTTCTTCCAGTGAGAATAGAAAACAACTCCCAAACCTTTACTTTTCAATTTGCTCCATTGATGAAAAGAACCTTCACGCAAACATGAATGAATTATTTGGAAAGTAATATTCATACTGAGTTAATACTCCGATTTCAATTACATTTTCTTAAAATTTCCATTAATCTCCGCCAAGAGTACAAATCAATCTCCAACAATCTCCGCCGACACAAATATTAAAAAACACAAATGGTAAAATTAATCTCCATAAATACCTGCCCCTGGCTGTAACCTACCTTAATGAAAATAATGACATTAAATTTATTAAAAAATAGTTTGATTCCAACATACTTGTTTTAAATTGTAGGCCTACTAAAACTACGGTTGCAGTATTTACGTTAAATCACATCTCAGAAAGAGATCGAAACTGGACTTCTTATACGGTTTAGTGAGGTATAGCCTACTAAAGAAAATTCACAACCTTCAAATAATTGGGAGTAACGAGCGGATGTTGTAGGACTGTCCTTGTACTCATTACCTGGTTTACTATTTTTCGAGGTTTTCTTTAGTTGTGTGGTCAATGTCAGGTGATGGTGAATTCTCACTCATCTTACCAAGCACAATTTGACCATTATCAATTCCACTGCCACTAGATAAAAATGTACTTGGTACAGCGCTATTTAAATAAAGGATTTAAGATGTAGTTTTATGTGTTTTGCGAAAAGCTGTGCTTTAATAACTGGAACAGATGGTTATTACACTGGGAAAAAGCGAGAATCAGAGCAAAATGTTCCTTCCACCATAAAATTATGAACCACAAATTTAACTCATCGGCATTTCAACCCCAGAGGTAACGATCCACCTTAAACCATATTTATTTGGTGCAATTTAAGGAGTTTTATGTGATGTAGAGAACCAGTGTGCTGCAGTAGTGGCTGCTAGATAGCGACGAGTAACTTCGGATAAAAGTTTTCATCGACACTATTTCCAGGACGAAGTTGGCTTTACACAATTCAATACCAAATAGAACTATAGAAAGAAACAGTTTTGTGAAACAGTTATGTGAAAACCGGATATAGGGATACGCGTTCAGAAGAAGACCTTAAACTTTGGAACAGATAATCGTGCTTGAAAGTGGGGAAGAGGTTTAAGAAGTGTGACCAAAACCTTTATAATAAAAGTATGAATATCAACCACACGGCTTTGAAGTAGCCTATCTGAAGTCTCAAAACTCGATACTCCACTCAGGTATATGTGTGAATTTTTAACAGCTTTTGTCTTCGATGCTATTCAAAGTGGCCCAGCTGAAACGTGGTTCGATTCCGAGCAAATATGAGCTGTAGTAGCTGCAGGGCAGATATACTCACGAGTAATTCTGTTCCTTCTGCCACTGATATTCTGTTTTCGTTCCATTATATTCTTATCATTATTTTATTGCCGCTATCATCTATTGCTTAAAGGAACGTTAAACAAAATGTTACAGTTAATACGAAATGTAGCGACAATGTAACTTTGATGCAAAAAAGTCTTATTTATAAGACACTGGCAAGCAGGATTATCTGCCTTGAAGTCTCACGGCTAGTGTATGAGATTGTTATGCAAACGGGCCCGAGTTCAATCCCCGGAACCAGCAAACATGGCATTCGTAGTGTAAGAAGCCAAGTTTGCGAAGATGTTCCTCCAGGATTTTTCTTTTCACTACACAGACACCAAGTTTTACTATTAGTATTACTACTGCTGCTGTTTGAATGTATATTTTACTTCTGATTTTGTGGAAGAGAAGGTCTCATGGCTTTAACTCTACCAGAATAAATAAACAAATGAATAACTTACCTATAAATAATAAACAAACAAACAACGAAATAAATAAATAAATAAATTAATTAATTAATAGGTAAATAAATAAGGAAAGAAATAAGCAAGCTAGGAGATAAGTAAGTAAATTAATAAGCAAGTAAATAATAAGTAAATAAATGAGTAAATAAATAAGTAATTAAATAAATAAGTGAGTAAATAAGTGAAAAAATAAATAAATAAGTAAATAGGTATGTAATTAAATGAGTGAGTAAATAAATAAGTAAGTAAAGGCTCTGTATTCCAGCTACCTATAAACTGGAATGAAATTGCGTTATTCGAACTATATGTGACGTCACAGCGCAGGTACAGGTATACCAAATAGTTACGCATCCTCTGCCCTCTTCCTCTAGAAAGTCAAAACCGGGACGAAATTATAGTGAGCAGTCTTATCGATCACTGCTCTTACTAGTCGTATTATTTAAATAACTACATCTTTGTGGCTGATTGAAGGTTCATTGTAGAGGTAAAATGCCTTAGGTAAGACGCTCAAGCGTGTAATATTGCAGAGCATAGTTGAGGATATTTGAACTAATATTTTCACTGTCAATATAGACAACATTATATATAACTTGTGTAACATAAACGTGAAAGTGAAAAAGACACAGAAAGTGTGATGAACGTAATCCAAAAGAACCAGTACCATCACAATCTGAAAATTATGAAGATATTAACTCGACATTTAGCATGGATTTGTGTAGCCTACCATGTTGTTCAGTGTCAACATCCCAATTAATAAATTGAATAATCTACATTTTAGAGAATTTCTAGGAAAGTATATAGAAAATTAGTGGGGTTTCAGTGATGAGCGACATGCAATATCCTAATGAAACACGAAAAAATATCAGACAATAGGAATATCTTGTACTACATTATGCACCAATAACGTCATGTGCTATTGAAAGAATTTCTTGCAATATAAAATCATTTCAAGTGACATCCGCTTATGTTCAAGTTCCGTTACTTACGAAAGCACGTTATTATTCACTGGAAAGATCACGATGAAAATTAACACGGCTCAAGCATGTGTTTACTAGTATAGCTTCAGAATATCGGGAGTTGACTGTACTCCACGAACACGCAGCGACGACCTGTTTGTTTATATTCTTATCCGCTCCATTACCTATGTTCGGGGTACTACATAATTATATACCCAACGTGTCTTTAACTTCAGTCTTTAGGTAGCTGGAATACGGTACTTATTAATAGTAGTAGTAGTAGTAGTAGTAGTAGTAGTAGTAGTAGTAGTAGTAGTAGTAGTAGTAGTAATAGTAGTAGTAGTAGTAATAAAATTAATAATAACAATAATAATAATAATAATAATACCCGACGTTATGTTTGCGGACTGTATTTCATATGACGTTATCTTTGCTGACCACTGCTATAGAGGGAATGTATGAAAGATTTTCAAGTCGTCAGCGAAAAATGGACATAAAGGATTTATTCTTGTACAGTTGTCATAAATGAAAACAATGAATAATAATTTCATTTCGTACAAGAGATTTTAAAATATCTACGTTCATATCTCTTAGTCCGTTATAGGAGATGAAAGCACCTCAGAGAAATGTCGAATGAAGAGATTGTATGAGGGATTTTTCCACACAGAGGAAACAGGTAATTCAAACTGTGATTGCCCAGATAATCCTGCACCAATTGCTCACAACGAAAACAGAGGAGATATGATTATTATGACATTAAAGCAGGTGATCACCATCAATTTCTGCAATAAGGCGAAAGTTTGAGCAATCTTTAGAATAATAAATTAGTTCGAATACGAATGTAATAACATGCTTAAGTGTTCTCGCCAGGTCTAAAGATATTATTTTGCTTAGAGCTTTTACAACAGTAGGCAGTATAAGGTACTTAAAGACAATGTTCAGTCAAGAGCAGCGTCATTACAAGTGATTTGGATGAAGTAAATGTGTCAGCTTTAATATCTTTAAGAGTTACAACGTTCTCTTAAAGTAAGTACATTAAGTTATTATATTAGCTTTAGTATACAGGTTTGTAGGAGTTTTCATGGATATTTCTAACTGGAACGAAAACATTACAGAAGCTTAGATGAGTGATCTTAGCACTCATTAACAACTGGAGACGGAGGATCGCACCAGTAGGAAGAAAAGTTGGATGCACAAACAGAGAATTGCAAAAGGCGATGCGGGTTCGTTCGTTCAGAAACTTTTATTGCGAGTTTGCTCCTATATTTAATAGTGCTATAATCTCACGGTTCTTTTTGACCAAGCTTCTTAAACTCGGAGCCCGACTGTATCTCTATCGATAAACAGACATGAAGACAGAATGATTCGTCCTTCTACAATTCCTTTGACGTGTACTGAATGAAATGGTCATGAGAAAGATTTTATCCGATTCTTTAGATTTTATCTGCCATTTCTTGTCACTATTTGGCTTAAAATTATTCTTATTTTTTGTAATATAGTCTTCAAGTTTGAAAGCAATTGTATACTGACGTTAAAAGATACCTGACCTCTAGTAATCTATAGTTTTGTTCGTGTAAGTGTGGTTCCTTTAGTTATTACTAGGGACAGGATTCTCAGGTAAATAAATATTTTATTGCACTGTAATATAAACTCGTACCGTAATTGTGTTTTAAGGGAAGAGGATGGTATTTTTTTAATTTTTTTTCCTATTTCGTGTAAAATATTAATTTTTTGTATGTAGAGAGCTGAAAGATGTAGCAACTCACCCAAATATAAATATTTTGAAAAAAAAATTATTCGGGGGCCCAAATGTGAAAAAAAATATACCCAATGCAGGATTGCACTAAAACCGATATATCTAAACCGTTTTTAAAGATAGATTCAAACAGTTTATTCCAATGTATTTGCAAAAGCATGTTCTACAACTGTCTGTAACAGAATTTTGATATTAGTCCCTATGTTCGTAAAATAAACAATTAAAATTTAATAACAATTTTCTGATTTCCTTTCTTGCAAACAAACGGATGTAATTTTAAAATGAAATCAATTAACAAAATTCTGTTACAGACAAAAGTTTCCTAATAGTATAAAGAATGTGTGTTCTAACTTTCATGCATGTATCTTTAATAGTTCAGAAATTATATCCATTTTTGTCTGGCAATGTAGCAAAAAAAATGAAGTTACTGGAAACCGATAAAAGCGGGCGTGTGATTAAAAAATCCATAGCGCAGGAAGTTTAAAAATGATGCCTCAACATCCGATAAGGGCACAAATATCCACAAAGTGTTATGCAATGCATTCCACACATGTCAAAGAGTATTTTAAGGAAAAAAAATTTTGAAAATTTAATTTACCGGAAACAACAATAAAAGTTTGCGAGTGATTTAAAAATCCATAACGGAGGAAGTTTAAAAATAGCGACTCAACATGCGATAAGGGCACAAATACCCACAAAATGTTATGCTATGCATTCCACACATATCACAGAGTATTTTAAAGATTTTTTTTTTTAATTTACTCATTTTTCACCAAAAAATACCATCCTCTCCCCTTAAGTTTCGGTCAAGGTTACCTGAGCATATACAGTATGTTAAATTTCATTTCACATATAATCACATATTTTGAGTTTGAAGCTATTTCACATATATTCTAGAGTGAAAACATTTTCGCGCCCAAAATATAAAATGCTGATCATGCAGAGTGATTCACGAAGATTCACCGTCCCTTATGGGTTATTTCCGAAGACATTCAGAGCAAAAATGTCATATAAACATGTGTCCTAATCACAATATTTTCAGAATTACACTAATTTGAAGTTGTTTGTAAAATATCATTATTCTTGAGTTTTAAGGGTGAAAGAATATTACAGATAAAGAATGAACTATTCAGGAGTATCATTTCTTTAATTAGGTAATATTCTGAAATTAGAAACGTGTTGTGCATTTCATAGTTACTTCGTACAGATTTTTTTTTTTCGATTTATAACTACAAAATTACATTTTCTTCCGCATTTAACACAGAAATTGTTACAAATCACGCCACTCTTGTAAATTCTTTAAGACTGTACATTAGGATGCATAATTTAACTGTAAAGAATCAAGTTCCTGAAGTCGCATGATTTGTAACAATTTTTGGGAAAAGTGCTTAAGAATGATGTAAATTTTAGTTAAAAATTGAAAAACAAAATCTGTAGAAAGCAATTAACAACACATTTTACCAGGTATTTATACTTCCCTACAACTTGTAGCGGCTCAAATAAGGTTATCCTGTCTTTGGGCGCTATTTTTCTGCCCTTCTTGAATGTCATTTGCACTGTCTTGTCTTTTTTTTACATCCAGGTCGTTATCCTCTGCCCAGCTCTCTAGATTTTGTAGCGCCTTCTGCACGTCCTCTTTTACTGCCGACCCTATCACCATGTCGTCTGAGTATAGATTCATTTCTGCCTGTGAGTCTTCCCCTATTATGTTTGTCACATCTGCTGCGTAGATGTTGAACAGCGTGGGACTTATCGGGTTCCATTTCATGATACTCGTATTTTCGTAACCATGTTCTTAAGTTATATGTACACCCACAAAACGCAAAAAATGATGAAAAATTAGAATTTTCAAAATATAACTATTTTAACACAGAATTTTCTCCCCTTTAATTTGATATAAAACATTTTCAATTTATGCCTTATGGTTTTTCAGATAAGTCCCATTTTCCAAAATGCTGCATCATCAGCCACGGTCACTTTCTTTTGGAGTCCATTACTTTTGGAATGATCTTCGTAGCAGTCAATCCCATCGTCCAGCATTGCTTGAAAAATAAACTTCTTTTTAGTCCCGAAACAGATGCATAGATATCTGGGCATGATCATTAGATTGAAAAAACGTTTTTACATAACGAAGTAATTTATAATCTTTTACTGTCAGTCATAAAATTGTAAATTTGTGTGTCAATGATGTTGTACGTCATTTTAATAAGAGTCCAAAAGTAGAAATTACAATTCTGAGGAGGATGGGCATAAACCCTGGGACAAACACCATCGCAGGATTTGTTGCATCAATGAAAATAGGTACAAAAATACCAAAAAAAAAAAAACATTCAACACCTGAAGTTAAAACAAGGCGGAGGTATTTGAGTGGCAGAAAGAAGCTGAAACTGGACCGACATGAAGCTGCTTAAGGGGTGACATATGATGATGGAGTCTTCTAGGCTCTGAAAGTTTGTGGTTCGTTTCCTGTAAATAGTAATTTTAGAATATCTATTTCTTTCAAACATGATATCTCAGCCCAATATGGTGATACAAAGAAGATATTGGTATCATTTTGAAGCTTGAAATGTCCCCCAGTGCCTGACATTGAGTAAAATAACATTAATAAAATTAATAATGTTCTATGGATTTTTTACATGATTTATGCAACATAAATTATTATTATAAGTTACATATATATTGTAATATTTAATTAATGTAAATAAAAATAAAAAGTAGCTCTATGTCAGGCACTAAAGAATAGTTTTAGCTATAAAACAGTGAAAAAACTGTGGCTCTATCTTAAAAACTGCATGAGCTATCATGTTTCAAGTCGCATGTCAAAATTATAAACAAAATAATTTTTATAAACAATTTAGACATAATTTCAAGGGATCTGTTCACTTCATTTTGTTTCTGGTACCATTCTCAATTGTATAAAAATTTTACATAGCAAAGTTAAACAAAAAATTTTTGTATGTGAAGGTGTACATATACAGGGACATCATTTTATTTTTACTTCAATTTTTATTGTACCTGAGTTTTTGAATGTACTTCACTCCCACCCCTTCTACTAAGGAAGTTCCAACTCCACACAGAACCAAGACCGCAGATAGTAAGCAGTACTGAGTTACTAAGTATAGTACGTTCCAGAAATATGTTCTCGTTTTCCAGTGACGAAAGAGCTTTCAATATTGAATCATATTTTCGCACAGGTACTGTCCGTTTGCCTACGTCGCATCCCGATTTCCCCCACCTGCTTCTGCTCGCCCCTCTGTAATAGCTGGGCTGTCTTAGCTCTTTTCTGAAAACATTAATTTCTCTTAGGAATTGGAAGTTTACGTAATATTATACAAATGTTTAATTTAACTTAAATAAAAGGGTCTCGTTAAGTAATAAACTGTCACGTGATTTCCTCCCTTTCTACAATCCTGCGGCACAACCACTTGGACGGACAATAGATAGCATGTCTGAGTAATTTTATATTTTCGGGTCGGGCAGAAGTGAAGATTGAATTTACAGTACGTAGAGTAGGTACAGAATTATTTCAACATGAGTTACTAGTACGAAGGACGAAACTGGCAATTGGAATTAGATGCAATAGTCTATAGTGCGATAATATGCACAAAAGAACTGAAGTCTGTATCGAAATGAACGGCCACCATTTTCAAAATTGTGTTTAAATATTCATATTATGATTATTTTTCAATTTAACTTCTTTCTCTATATTGTACGCTAATGCGCTGTAGACAGTATACACTGCATAATGAATACGTTCGCATGGATAACTCACTTCGTGAATAAAAACACTTATTCTTAATACAGTACTGTACTTTGATTAAAGAAAAACCTAATGAAAATTATCAAACTCAAAATCGCGATAGTTCCTAGTTTACGTAAATGGATGAACTACTTTTCTTCCTTCCTATACCTAGTAGAGTGATTTGTGTTTTACGCCAGTATCATCGAACTCCAGTCTTGGAGGGGGGAGCAAGCGGTGTTTCCGGTTCTCTAAAAGTATAGACAGGTTAATATTAAAAATGTTAGTAAAAATAAAATGATGTCCCTGTACTTTAAGCATACTTATACTACACGACCAAGGCGGGAACCGTTTTGTTTGGTGGCGCTGCGATTCGCTTCACAACACAGGCCGTGTTGTAAAGTCCGCATCAGATGCAAAATGAAGCACATGCTGAACTGCGTTCTTGTTTCATTAATATTAACACGCTTTATATGTTATATGTCCGTATATATAGTTAACTTTATTGTTTAGTTTTATTTTATCATATGCTTACATAGGATTCTATTCAGAAAAAACACCAAAACATCGGTGTTCGTAAAGGAGGGAACATGAATCGAAAGTAACGTAAATTAAAGTATTTTATGCAATATTTCATTTGATATACATTTCTTACCTTAGCATTTTAAAGTGACCGGACTCCGGACATCATATATGAGAAAAGCACCCGGTATAAAACCATCATTATCATCAGCATGGGCTACTATAAGTCGTTGACCTGCACTGCTATTTGTATAAACTCCTGACACGTTTACGTCTTGCTAACATTTGTGGACAGTGTAATGGGTATGGAACCATGTTTCGTCCAGGTAAATAACGGGCTACTATATCAGAGCGTTCTATTAGATATTTCCTTTTATCTTTACATATTTTAATTCAAAACCCATGGACAGTATGAGTTTTCGTAAAGCTTCCTTGCACCCTTTAAAACCTATCCCTCTCTTACAAAATTTATGCAACTTTCCTAATGTTTGAAGCTCTTTGTAGAGACTATAATATTTATGAACTTCTCTTCTTATGGTACATTTGTCCATGTCGTCTAATTCAACCTTATTTGTAGGAGGTCATCTAACTTCGTTTGGTGTCGATATTTCTACACCCTTGTCCCCACATTATTTATTTTCCTTTCTAATCCTACTAATTGTTTCCTTATTTGACTTCACAATAGCTGCAGCACGCTCTGTTGTCTTCGATAGAGGTAGGAATAAACCCGTTGTCTTTTCTTCATCACAAAACTTTATGGCATTATAAATAATACTCCGCGCTTGGCTACGAAACACACGTCTTCCTATATGCGGCATTGCGAACAGATTGAAACGCTAGGCATTGGATGTGACGACACTCCAGCAGTAATCATACGCAGCGAGCACGGAGTTCCTCGTTCTACCACGACGGGTCCCGCCTTGGTCGAGTAGTATATATATTTTTAAAAGTTGCAAGTACGAGTAGAAAGAGGACATCCTTGTAATAACCCTTTTGTAGATTTAAATTTTCTTGATAATATTGAGCCATCTCTAATTTGACACGTATTATCACTGACTGCCGAGCAATATTGTTTGCAGAAACTATGTATTGTATTTAGCTAATCGATTTGCTGTTGACACCCTCTATCTAGCAAGGAAGACGTAGATGAGAGGTAGCGCCGGTATTAAGTGGGTTAAACTATATCACCGTGAGAGCCTTGTTGTTAACACAGCACCGGCGCTTTGTTCCAAACACCATAAAGTACTAATTATCCCAGATGACTTCACTGAGCGAGAGGCGGGTTAATGGGAGTGTACAAACTTCATATATTGAAGTAACGACATGTCTTGTCTCCTATACTACCAGGTAGCCTACATGTATTGAATTATACATTACTTCACAGCTCCCATGGACCCAGCTATTGAAGACTGATGTTTGTAACACATCAAACCACAGCTTGTGTTAAGGTCTAATAAAATAAAGAGCTCACAAATAAATGTCACTACCATAACCAACAGCTCCATGGATTACACCAGTTGGCCTGTCCCGTCTCGAGGAATTATGAAAAGAATTTATCCTTCATTTGAGTTCTGGACTGTCCTATCGTCATTTTCCCGATCGGATTATAACTTAAGAGTTTGTGTAGTATTCCATTCTTCTTACACAATTAAAAAATGTTTTTGTAGTGTTTGTATTTTTAGGAAAATATTTGGGGCTAAAAGGGATGAAGTTACAGGAGAATGGAGAAAGTTACACAACACAGAGCTGCACGCATTGTATTCTTCACCTGACATAATTAGGAACATAAACTCCAGACGTTTGAGATGGGCAGGGCATGTAGCACGTATGGGCGTATCCAGAAATGCATATAGAGTGTTAGTTGGGAGGCCAGAGGGAAAAAGACCTTTGGGGAGGCCGAGACGTAGATGGGAGGATAATATTAAAATGGATTTGAGGGAGGTGGGATATGATGGTAGAGATAGGGACCAATGGCGGGCTTATGTGAGGGCGGCAATGAACCTCCGGGTTCCTTAAAAGCCAGTAAGTAAGTAAGTGTTTGTATCGAAAATACTTCGAATTTGGTACAGAACTTCGACGTCCCTAGACTGAGAAATCACGACCTGGAAACCAATATTCATGCACGATAGCATACCACCCCGTATCTAGACCTCTGTAAGAAAATAAATTACACAAATCTTTCCAATAATGTGGCCTCCAAGATCTCCAGATCTCAATCCGGCCAATATTTGGTGGTTACTCTAAAGAAATGAGCTTTGACACCTATGGCTAGTAGACAGCACACGCAAAGGTTAGTATGCTAGAGGCTGTGCTCCAAGATGGATGTAAGTAAAGTTGAATAGCGGTCATATGTGAAAATTATAGTCTTTCGTGACAGAAATGCTCGTCAGTCCCATTCTGAGCTACGAGAGGCATTGGGTGATAGTTTGTTGGAACATCCTCCCTACTCGCCTGATCTCAGTTCATGCGACTTTCATCTCATTCCGCAACTGAGGAAGCCGCTGCGTGGAGAACATTTTAACAGCATATCGACGTGAGGTGGTACACATAGAGTAATCGCACACAACCGATGACATTCAACGTCTGCCTTATCGTTAGTAAAGACGTGGACGCCTTGGGGGATTATTTTGAAGGGTGTTAGCTGTGAGTAATGTACTTTGTTTCCTTTTGTGCATAATGAAACAATGATTTCTATTTACGCATCTTTCAATTTCCCTTATCCATTGCCTCCTGTACCCGGACCCAATTTGGTACTAGCATTGCGCAGCACATTCCAGTGGCCTTCAAGCGCATATAGTGAATTTCTATTCCTGCAGCTTTATTTGCTGTTATAATAATTAGTTGCCATGACTTATGAAATGATCCTCGTTTGTTGAAAATTTATCTAAAGAAATATGGTGGTAATATATTTTCTTTTGTAGATGATACTGTACTAACATTTAATGGGGAAAATTAGGATAACACTTATTTAAATGCTAGCAATAGAATTAATGTAGTGAAAAATTGGCTTACTGTAATCTCCTGTCCTTAAATACTAACAAAACTACCTATATTCTATTTTCTTCAACAGCGAAAGGTTTACCTCCACCTATCAATAATTATCAATTAGTAGTACATAATATTTCAAGTAATGAATTAACAAATAATTATTGTAATTGCCCACATCCTTTCACACAAGTTAAGTATTTAGGAATTATTATAGACCGGCATTTACATTGGGATAAACAAATTGATTTCATGTGTACAAGTATAAGAAAGACAGTTTATAAATTCGTAATAGCTACTTCGAAATTTTATTACTAAGGTGGCATTGAGAATAATATTGTTAGCTTTAGTACATTCATTAATACAATATGGTATAATAAATTTGGTTGGAGAAGCATCATCCCTACTTAATCTATTAATTTTATTACACAGAAGATTAATAAAATTTGTCTAACCAGAAATATGGATTACCCAACAAATTTAATTTATACAGATATTAAAGTATTAACTATTGAAGAAATTTATAAATATAGCTTACTAACTTATTACCACAGAAATCAAATAAAACATAAATCTAATCGACATGAATATCGTACTCGAAGACAAAAGTCTACTTTCCCATTAATTGAGCCTAAATGTCATACAACTGCAGCTCTTAAACATGGTGCTAGTTTCGGCCCAAGACTTTATAATAAAATTACAAATCATTTTCAAAATTTGAAATATTTTAAAATTGAAGCTTTTAAAAAAGAAATTTGTAAAATTATCCATGATATATAATATTAACAATTGTATTTTTTTACCTTTTATTTCTGTCGACTATATTCATATTTTTACTGAATATCACTGGCTTCTTTCGGAGTGTCAATTTATATTAAATGTGTATTTTTCTCTCTTTTTCTCTTTCTTCTTTATTCTTGCTCTTGTGTTGAATTTATTGGTTTGGATTAAGTTACTTACTGTATTTAGTAAACTGTTCTTGTAAATTTTATGTTATATTGTTGACTAAGACCACACAGTACACGAGCCTGGCTCTTACGATAGTGGCTAGAAACATTTTTGTTTTATAAATGTAATTTGTACTCAGTAGCTAGCTAGTTAAATAAATAAATAAATAAATAAACAAATGAGTGAGTGAGTGAGTGAGTGAGTGAGTGAGTGAGTGAGTGAGTGAGTGAGTGAGTGAGTGAGTGAGTGAGTGAGTGAGTGAGTGAGTGAGTGAGTGAGTGAGTGTTGTTGTTTTCTAATGCCAGGCGTTTGACAATAAAGTCATTTGACCTCTTGCACTCCAATATTTGAAAATGGCAAGTTGTAGCCGATTTAAGTGAACACCATATTTTAACGTTTTGGAGGCTACTTCATTCACACACAACCCCCAGAATGTCTGGAGGACCACACCTGCTGGTGGTCGACGGGTCCATTGGCCCTAGCTGGGAGATCTTGTTGACCACCAGGTTTCCCTCCTTAAGCCACTGGAGGACGATTTTAGTGTCATAGCAGGTCAGCACTAGGAACAGAAAATTAGAAAGAGGAGGAAGAAAAGTGAAATGAACCCCTAGGCCTCGAATGCTCTAAAGCCATCGGGGTCGAAGAAAGTAAGAGTTCAGTCAGAGGACTGGCTAGGAAAGGGTAAAGAGGGAATTAGGTATTGAATAGAGGAAAATTATACCAAATTCAGTCATTAACTCATCAAGCTGACCAGTGCTAATTGATGAGTAGCCCCTCCCTTTAGTTCAGCTCGTAAAATTATGCTTACTAACAGCTGAACCACGGGAAGGTAGGGATGGGACATTAGGTATTTGTCCAGGTTGGTTCCTTAAGGCCTTGAATGGAAAGGATTAATGGCTCTCCCCCCTGTTTCCGACAGATGCCCTTTTGCAGTCCAGTAAATAAATAAATAAGTGAGTGAGTGAGTAAGTAAGTAAGTAAGTAAGTAAATAAATAAATAAATAAATAAATAAATGGAATCCTTTTCTCGCTAACATATCCAGACTTTCTTTGGGACTCACTGTAAAATTGAATATCAGATCTTTCCGAAAAAAGAAAAAAAAAAAAAACAACCGAAGCTTTACGCTGACCACGTGAGCTTCTCTTAGTACCGACATTCAGAAAGTATGGGAGCTCTTCCTCCACATCTCCTGAACTTTTTAATGTAGTGCACTTTGACGCTTTACCTTTAAAGAATTATAATTGGACTCAACAACACGCAGCTTGTCACGTGATGGCAACAGAGAATGTCCCCTCAAAGAGTCCGGACGTGATCAAATAGGTCATATAGAAATCAGTAGCGCTTTGAAAAGAGCGGGCCTTTGTGAAGACAAACAAAAGAGTGTTTTAATTAGAAATACACTTGTATGTTTAGATCGGTTGGCGCTTTAATTAAATTCCTGCCAAACCACCGACCATATAGTTCACAGTTATGTTTTAAAACTTTGGGAACAGGCTCTAAGTTTCTTTCCTCCGATGGAATATCTGTGGTGAACCAGACGTTAATTAGCAGAGAACAGAAGTTTCCAATAACATGCGTTGGACAGACAAGCCTCATTCATTTAATGTTTTAATAATAATAATGACAATGATGAAGGTTATACAGCATCGATAACATGGTATAATAGCTTGGGTAGCAATTAAAAAAATTGAAGAATTAAAATCTACTCTCTTAACCCAGTTTCGAACCTGACAGGCTGGCTTTTCGAGGTCCGAATCTGGGATGGATCAATACACTTCGACTTATATTGCCCCATTGTGCTCGCTTATAAGCGACGATTGTTCAATTCCGGCAGGTGGCCCGTGTAGCATTCTGAATCCAATGGTGACAGGTGTATCACAGCACGTCAACTCTGATAGAGCCGGGTTCCAGCTCTACACAAGGCCAAGAACTCATAGGCCTTAAATCCAATATCAAGTTCGCAGACCCATACTGCCCTCAAGCTTTCACCTCAACATATTTTTAAAGCTAGATGAAATTAAGGAAAAATAGAGTGTCAATGAAGTGAAAGAGGTAAAAGGGGTACCTACCCCGAGAAAAATACCATCTGCAAAGCTTCCTTTGTCCAGCATAAATTCCATCAATACCAGGTCGAGTATCAAACCCGGGACACCTGGATGGCAAGATCAGTGCACTAGCGTGGAGCCGTGGACGCGGCCAATTTTTAAACCTAGGCTATATTCTTAAATACTGCATGTATGTATGTATGTACTGTATGTATTTATGTATGTAGATAGATAGATAGATAGATAGATAGATAGATAGATAGATAGATAGATAGATAGATGGATGGATGGATGGATGGATGGATGGATGGACGGACGGACGGACGGACGGACGGACGGACGGACGGACGGACGGACGGACGGACGGACGGACGGACGGACGGACGGACAGACAGACAGACAGACAGACAGACAGACAGACAGACAGACAGACAGACAGACAGACAGACAGACAGACAGACAGATAGATAGATAGATAGATAGATAGATAGATAGATAGATAGATAGATAGATAGATAGATAGATAGATAGATAGATAGATTTACTGAGTAATATTATACATACAAATTTTATATGTTCATAATTTTGTCTAAAATCCAATGCACGGATCTTCTGACCGTATGTGCTTTGTACCCGAAACAAGTCCTCCTTTGTAGGTTCCCCCCCCCCACCTACAAGAACACACATATTAAAATGGAAATGGCTATGTATGTATGTATGTATGTATGTATGTATGTATGTATGTATGTATGTATGTATGTATGTATGTATGTATGTATGTATGTATGTATGTATGTATGTATGTATGTATGTATGTATGTATGTGTGTATGTACGAACGTACGTACGTATGTGTAAAGGGAGATGGACGACAGAGACATTAATTTCAAGTCAACATAATTTCTGAAAGGGGTACATGCCCATTGCATCTTGATAAGCACCTATTTCAACCCAAAAATCGCGTTATACGCATAGGAATTCCTTACATGGAGTTCTGCCGTTGCACATCCATAATAATAGATGAACGGAATGTCAACGTACAGATACGGGAATAAAATTTGAAGCTCCCTTATTGTCTAAGTTTCACTTACAACAAACTGCGCATGTACAGCAAATAAGAGCACCTGTATAAATTAAATTAAATTATGGTTCATTTAACGACGCTCGCAACTGCCGAAGTTATATCAGCTTCGCCGGTGTGCCGCAGTTTTGTCCCGCAGGAGTTCTTTTACATGCCAGTAAATCTACTGACATGAGCCTGTCGCATTTAAGCACACTTAAATGACATCGACGCTACCCAGGCCGAAGTCCCTGTATATATGCTACTTGTGGACAGTCGTGCGAAATTGTTGCCTACATACAAGTAGACTCCACCAACTTTTTAGGTGCTTAAAACTGTATCTTAATGTGTACTTCCGATCATTATGGAGTCTAGTTGAGGCGTCTAAAAGTTGATTAATGGCCTAAATATCCGAATCTAGTTATAATGTATATAAATATTATGTATGTTTTAGCAGGCATGAGTATTTTTTTATCATTTGAACGGACTCAACGTACCTATCTTGTGCGATAAACTTGTGAGAACGCTGTACCTATTAGGAAGAGAATGAGATAGAGATACTATATACCTCATTCGTTCTACTAACGGAGGCATCTTGCGGCAACAGTGTACTACCCAAAACCCACAAGACCAATGCTTTTTTCTTAAGCTGGAATACTCTATATTAGGGCGGGCATGAGAGCGGCTCCATTTAGCCGGCCAGAGCTGCTCTCGCTCCGCAAGGCAAGCCGGAGCAGAACGCTCACGCAGTGGCGGACTCGCATTACAGCTACCTTCCCTGCATTAATATAACAAGAGCCACGGTTGTTCTAGTCATTCAGTCTGTCAGTACATAATAGTTTATAAGAATATTACATCAATCCATTATACAGTACAGACTTTATAACACTCTTATTAATTTAATGGAATAAACGTCGCAAATCATTAGGCTTATTCACATGACCCCTACGCACAGTGCTTTAACAATTACATAATGGTAGGGTAGGCTATTAATAATATAAACGTAATGGATTACAACAATATAATATAATATAATATAATATAATATAATATAATATTAATATAATATAATATAATATAATATGTAACTTTATATAATATAATATATCATAAACTGTAATATACTATACTATGATATAACTTAACACTTGTATAATTTAAAATTATATATTACTAAATGCATAATAACTTATAATTAGGGAACGGAATTTGGAGCAGTAAAAGCTAGTATTGGCATCTACATAGCCATTTGTTTACAACCCTTTATACCAACTCCTTCCCTCCATGACATACTCGCAGATCTCTGCACGTCAACAACAGGTGAACGGGACGGTTGTCGCATAAGAACTTCAACATGCAGGTTTGCAGTTCAGAGTAGTGAAGTGCGGGTACGATGGCGAAAGTGAAACCAACTAACAATACAAAATTGAAAGACTATATTTGTAAAAGCTCCAAATCAAGTATCAAAATTCTGGAAACAATTCCCTAAATTATCGCTTCCCCCATGTCCAGTTCTTAAGAAATGGGGGTCATAGTTAGAAGCTTGCAATAATTATTACGCACATCACCTCCAATCTGTGAAGAAAGTGGTCCAGGCTTTCGATCCCGATGACGCGGCTGCGATTCAAATACGACAGGAACTGCTAAATGATAGAACAATCGAAGAAGAAGTCATGGATATTAAGTCAAATTTTTATATTTACCGGATGCCATTATTCGATTAGTAAAGTCAGGAGTAGAACTAGTTGAGCAAATAAATATTATGAGTACTATTGTAAATAAACTGAGTGCAGTAGAAGGTGAAGTTGGAAAACGTGTTGGTGAAAAAATGAACAGGGTTTGATTAAAAATGATGGGTACTGTATTCTTAGTCCGATTTCAGATGTAGTAACAAAGACGTGTCCCAATGTCGTCATTCAACAAGTGAATTTAATTGACGTATTTTGTTTCAAGTACTCTCCAAATTGTCTCTGCAGATTGAGGGTGGGTGTGTCTCGGTGTTGCGTGAGATTCACTCAGGGTAGCCGAGGTACGGTTGTGGTGTAGGATGATGTCGGGAATAAGACCAAGCCGGCTACTTATATAAAAGGCAGTGTAAACTCCAAAACTATAAGTTTATTGCCGTATTCACTTGGTAAACCCTAGAGTATGTATTTCCGGCTGACTTATAATTCAATCGTTGGTCGCACTTCTGCATCGACTCTATAGCAGCTCTGAATAAGCTCTATCCGATACTATAAATTCAATACTCTGCCCAGTACACTATGATCGAAGCTCCGAAACGTTGACGAGTGGTCTCGCCGATGACAAAGTTCTAACTATCGAGTCTTCGCCGGAAGAAAGACTATTAAGTTGGGCCGCCGACACGAAAAAAAAGATGTCGCGCCGTCTACACGAAGAAAAGTAGTTATCCTGTCGACACGAAACGAAGTAGTTATTCTGCCCTGTATGTAGGGCCGTCGACACGAAAAGGAGTAGTGATTGTGCCCTGTATGTAGGGCCGCCGACACGATGAGATGTTGTGATTGTGCCCTGTATGTAGGGTCGCCGACACGATGAGATGTTGTGTTGATCTCTCCGCTCCCCGTCACCCTTATTTATAAAAACCTATCCTACGCTAAAACTAACTATCCTATTGGTTAAAAACTACGTCACTTAACCGGCCTAAAATCTATTCTCTATTGGTCCAAAGTGACCTCATAAGCTAAACCAAGATCTCTCCTTATTGGGCGCGAAATACGTCATCTCTAAATTTAAACTTTGGATTTCCCATAACATCTAATTAGTTTGTATATCTCCCAAGAATACCCGTTCTTTGGAAAACCCAAGCTTGGCATGTTGCTTTCCCACGGGTCTAGTCCAACTTTAGGATTTTACGCATCGCCGAGTGTCTATATACAATCCCGCACAAGGTGGCCCTAAATCAGTCCGATGCTGACAGGTGACGCAGACGAATACCTGCGTGGGAAGCTAATTCTAACGAAGTCGCCAGAACATCCCCGCGAATACATGTAATAAAAATATGGAGATATCACTTCGCTAATAAATCGGTCTCTCCCTCTCCTAATTACTGCTTCAAGATGTAGTGCGCAGTTTTTCCGTGTTAAAAATTTCCTTTCTTGCAACAGAGCAAAGTTGTGTTTTGAAAATGTGAAAATTATATTTACAATTTATTATAACAAGGCACAGCAGGAATAATTGTTTCATCACCAAAACATAGCATTAATTGAAAATACCATTTCGTTCGGTTCTACATTTTGTTCAACATTTAATGACACTCTATTAGGCTATGTTGTAAATATTGCAGTACATTATATATATTCTAAATACTGTAGTGTACGTTGTGTACATATGATCATATTTTATGATACTGTAAATAAAGGTTTTAATTTAAGACGCTACTGACAGAAAAACACACATATTCAGAGGCGAGTTCCATACGGAAGACAACTATCAGCCATCAGTGTTTCCACTGACACGCTATGAAGCAGAGATTGATATTTAATTATGTACATTTGTAATGTTGTTTATTGGTGTCTTGTGCGTTGCCAAGAAAAACACATGTAGTTCAAAATGAAATGCAGATTATGTATGTAGGCCACTATATGTCATTAAACTATTCCATATGTTTATTCTGAATTACGTTAACAGCACGTTGCGTGTAAGTTTGTATGAAGTGGACTGTACTCGTCCATGCGCCGTGACGCAGCTCCCTTGACAGTCACTGAGCTACGAATATCTATACTACGTTTCACCATTCTTTATAATACTCCAAATCCCTTTCCCTACTTATAATGCAATATGCAATATGTTCTGCGTACTGTGTACTTAGCTCTGTTTCAATCAATAATTGAATATGGTATTTTAGGTTGGGGAGGAATGGCAAAATCGACTCTCCGTCCTTTAAATCTGCTCCAAAAAAGAATTATCAAAATTTGTCTATATAAACCTTTTGATTACCCAACAAAATTAATTTTTCAGGAATTTGGCGTATCAAATCTAGAACAAATTTATAAACAAACATTGCTGATTTACTTCCATAAAAACCACAATAAATTTAAATTTGATCCTCATGAATACCAGACGAGACAAAACTACAGTTTCTTTCTAAATACTCCCAAATGCCACACAACTGCTGGATTAAAACACAGCAGAAATTTTGGACCCAAAATATATTGTGACAGCGACGTGAGATTCGAACTCACGACCAGCGTCCCGCAAGAAAGCAGATCGCACAGACTCCACAGAACACTCTGTGACGGCGCGCGGTGGAGAGAAGAGAGGGGGTGTATTACGTCAACGCGACGAGAGTGCGCGCGCATCTGGTGCTGGTAGAGAGGAGAGGGCTCTGGATTTTTCTGGAGTGCCATCTCTGGAGACGCGTGGAACTTTCGAGGCCACGTCGCTGTTATTATAAAAGAAGAAACGTCAGCGAACTCGAGCAGAGTTTTCAGTTATTCAGTCAGTGAGTAAGCCAGAGCAAGCAAGCCAGACTTGTGTACCGGAGTTCGACTCGAGTGTGCGTCCGCAACTGTTGTCAGCATCCGAGGACCTGAGTTCGAGTGCAGTGGACCGCAGTTGGAGGGACCTGAGTTCGAGTACAGTGAACTGTCTCTGAAGGTCTGTGGTTCGAGATTCTGTGAACTCGAGTGACTGAGCTAGAACTATGAACTGAGAACTGACAGTTCTGATTTGTAAATAGTGCTTTGTAAATATTAGTTAAGATAAGCAGTTCATTGTTGTTCGTAATAGTCCAAGTAAATTGTCATTGCCGTCAGTGGAGTGCTATAACGAATACTGTGTTGAGTGAAAATCCAATTGTTGACGAGAGCGTTTAAAGTGAATTGTAGAAAGGAATTATTGTTGTGACGAATAAATTACATTGTTGTTACTAATAAAATTCACAATATAATACATTAATTAGAGCTTACCCTGAGCTAAGTACACTTAACACACATAGATTTAAGAAACAAATCAGATTAATTATTTAATTGTTTAAGCTAATTGAGTTAAAAATTGATACTCTAATATTCATGTACTTTTGTATTTTCTGTTTGTATATAGATCCTATTATTACATGCTGTATGTATTTTACCACTTATTAATGTTATTGTGCTCAATGAACTCTCTTAATTTTGTGATATATTTTGTATAACTGATCTGAACTGCGCCCGAGCACGACCTTCTGCTCTTTCGGGCTGCAATGCCTAATGTAGCTCAAGTGTATAGTATTAAATAAATATTATTATTATTATATTATTATTAATATTATTATTATTATAAATATTAAATCGATACTCTTCTTAATCAGTTGGAGTGTTTTATGACAAATTAAACACTTCGCTAATCCACTGCTCTCTACCAAAAAAGAACTCCTCCTCCCATGATATATTAAAAACATTGGGAGTAGCGGGCCGCTTTAGCGTATGAGCGGAAGCTCCGTCTTCAAAGTTCGCTAGAGTCACCACTGCACCGATACTGAATGAAGTACAGTACGCATACGTCACAGCGCTCGGAAGATCCGCTCTTTAAAGCACACAGCGCTCATTTCTCAGAATCACGTAATGTGCCCAGCCCTGCTCTATAGGTTACACTTGTTATTCACAGTTTGAAACTTAAGTATATTAGACTCCACAAAACAGTATTGAGGTAGTATGGAAGTTTTACAGGTATTATAATGAAGAAAAGGGCAGTTTTACGTCTTAACAAAACATCTTTTTTCTAATACTTTGCATTTCCTGCACCAATCGAAAATTCGCAGATATTTTGAGGAAATTTGGGGAAATTTTGCCTATATGATTGAGGAAATTTTCGAGTTGGAGATGGCAACATTGAGTCGTCTGATTACATGTCCCGCTCAACGGCGGAGGCTTCTTTTGTTCTCATTCTGTGGTACTCGGTCTTCAGCGAAGTGAACCAGACATATGGATTATCATAAATCATAATTTTCAATGATCTTATAAATTAAGGACACTCTCATAACATAATTTATTCTATCTAAACCTCGAAATTGCCATTGAATATGCTGGCACTTCCGAACGAGCAACGATAAAAGTGATATAGGCGACATAATAAAACTTGAAGCATTCAAATGCACCGTCGATATGTATTTGTTACGAATACCATAAAAACTCTTCCGACGCACCATTTATCAAGTACAAAAACTTATAAATTTATGCGATAAGAATCTTAGAAGCATAAGGTGACATTAGTAACATATTATACTGGCGTTGCTGCCAGATCATTCCCCAGTTTCAATATATAAAAAAGCTTCTATTTGATAAAAGTGTCGAAGCAAGAGGCAAACGAGGAGCTGTGACAACCAGAATGATTGATGATGAACTAACAAACATACAGGCTGGAGTTAGGAGGCAGCGAGATTGTGCTCCTCGGCGACCTCATTGGAGGTACAATAAGAGAAATAAGCACGTGTGTGATTGGACGCAAGCCAACCGTAGTCAAATAGTTGCAGTTCAATATAATGTCATAGGAAATAATAAAACCCAGACTCAATTCACTTCTGTGGATGCAACAAACGTGATGCAATTTAGAAATGTACGTTTCTCTGCTGAATATTGGGAACTCATACCGATCCACATCTATACACTTCGCTTCATAGAAATGTTATTCTTTCTATTGTGGGTGTTTCAGATCCAAGTACACGTCACTTCCACATTTCGAGCTCCTTCCGACATATAGTAGGAAGATGCAGAATAGAACTAATAGGAAGACGCTGAATGGAACTCTATGGTCAGACGATGCTAATCCTTCAGCTAACAAGCAAACATTCTTATGGGTGCAGATAAAAAAGTTAATTTTTTTCCTTCCACCATGTTAACTCTTAAATACAAAGTATCCTATAGGATACAACAGGTTATAGGCTCTATGCTATAATTTTAATAGAACAATAGAAAAAAATTGGTAGGAAAATTAAAATTAACCAAAATTTCACAATAATATAATGTTGTACAACATATAAAATATAATAATAACTAGTGGCTTGTGCAGCAAATGCTGCTGCAAAGTAAGTTCGTTAGACGTTCAAATAAAAATTTTTCAGATTTATTTTCAATGAAGAATAGTTATCTTTTTGATAGTTATTTTATTCCATAATATTGAAACATACTCCCTCTGAATGCATTTTTTTAGGCCAAATACTTTTTCTTGAACCTATCCAACTTCAGTTTTTGAGTTTCAACGCCAAAACGCAAGTATCAATGTCAGGACGATAGCAATAGCTATTTTAGGTCATTGTGGATTGTAGGCAAAAGTTAAAAAAAAAAATGTCAGGTTTGCTAAGCTTTCGAACAATAGCATTTTCGTATAGCTGCTGCATGTAGAACTCGAAATGTAGAGCGTAAAATAATTTTATCCTACTAAGAGATCTTGCTGAAATGATCTGGAGACTACAAAATTTTCTAAGCCTCTTATGTTGTCAGTAAGAAATACCTTTTGACCTTTCCTTAGGAACTGTAATTTGTGCGCTCTCTCGAGCCAATACTGAAGATAATGAACATATCAATATCTACACTACACCGCCATTAAGTATATGAAAAAGACCCAACCCCACTGGGTTAATAAGTATAAAAATATTTGATTTTTAGTAACAATATTATTATCTTACTTAAGTTTTGTAGTTATACATAGCAGCCACTCAGTAAATTATAGAAATGAAGATCTAAATTAAGATATTCTCTACATTTACTTACATAACCACAAAACGTTTCACTTTCATGTCATCAATATAGCATCAATGTTATGTACAATTAATGAAAAAATAGATGCATCATGATATTAACTATAATAATATTTAATTTTTGATGGTAATAATGTCATCAAACCACCTCAAGTTTCGTAGATTTGAATATCCAATACACAGCTGTACTCAGAAAATTATACACTCCAGAATCAGTTTTAATAACAAATTGAACTGAGCTCTAAATATGTCGGCAATCCTGCAGGTCATGGCCTTCGTGTAATAGCCTATTGTTTATTGTAGTGTGTGTTTTGTTCTGAAATTCAATCAGTCGGCAGTGATTGAATAAAATTAGTTCTCAAAACTGACAACAGATGGATTTTGGGAAATAGGAAAATTATGTAGGAAAATTGACACTTCACTGAAAACTACTACTTTTCCGAAAAACTTTGGATGCCAGGCATGAAAATGAGGGGTCACTCATTAAAATCCGTTCAGCCGTTTTCCCGTAATTTCCATTACCAGTTCAAATTATATATATAGATAATAATAATAATAATAATAATAATAATAATAATAATAATAATAATAATAATAATAATAATAATAATAACTGCGTTCCATTGGAGGTAGCCCAGAAGGACTCAGTATATTCTCCTACATGAATTTTACAATATTAAATGTTTACATAAATTTTGTAGAAAGAAAATTAAAATAAACATATATGAATTATAAAGTGAAGAAAAGAAAAAAAATTAAACAGAGTGAATATGATTACTCAGAATTTGGAAAGAGCGTTTCAAAACTGAAGTTATGATGTCAGCAGTAAGTGTCTGTGGTAATTAAAAAGTCTTCCTGAAACTTTCAAAGAACTTGGGAATCACACCACGAGCTCCAATAGGAAGACCAATCACCTCAATGTCTTCAAGCTGGTATTTTGCTTTGAAGTAATCAACTGTTGGCAGATAAATGTTGATCTTTTCTTTATTGACATCCTCCGGCTGTCTACTCCCCGTTTCAATCCTTTTGGTAGGATAGTTGTTTTCTTTACGGTCCGACATGGTTTAATAAATTAGTCTGAGAAATGAAGTTTTGCCAATTTAAGGGTTAATAATGTCAAAAAAAAATGCTTACACAAATTTTGGCCACTCGATCGAAATTACGAGGCCCATCCAGGAAGTAAGTTCTCCTGGTGTAGTTTACAGAAAGAAAACACAATTTAATGAAAGATTTATTGGAACAGATACAGCAATTGTTTAGCTATTTTTCAACATATTCCCCACCGGAATTGAGACATTTGTCATCCGAGGAATTAAATTTTGTATCCCTGTTTCGTAGGAGTTTGCCACATGGGATCGGAATCAGTGTGTGACAACCGCCTGCACCTTCCTGTTGAGCCCACGATATGACAAATGTCTTAATTCCGGTGGGGAGGTTGTTCAAAAACGGCTGAACAACATTGTTGTATCTGTTCCAATAAATATTTCCATTAAATTGTATTTTCTTTCTGCAAATGGCCTCAGAGAAATTTACTTTCTAGACGGCCCTTGTAATTGTGTTCGAGTTCCCAAAATTTGTATAAGTATCAGTTTTTACATTATTAACATGGTGGAAGGAAAAAATGTAACTTTTTTTTATCTACCACCATGAGAGTGTTTGCTTGTAAGATAACGAAGGGCAAACATTTATACTCTACGAACAAGCTGTTGCATAAACCTTACGAAAACATGAAGTAACATTATGAATGTGCAACATAGATATTTATTACTTTACCAAGTAACAGTAATAATTTGGTAATAGTTATTTATCTTGTAAGTGGCTTAAATATCTTGTAAGTGGCTTAAATTGACCATTGTAAGTGAAATGTTTATGACACGAACAAGTAATGGACTTTTAGCCAAGTGTAATATATAACGTTTTATCTTATGCCAGTAATGTTTTCACTCCTAATATCTCACGACTTCCGTTCTCTCACATTGACAAGATAATCTCCGGGTGATCGCATAACTTTCGTGTTTAATGTTTTAGTCATACCGCTATTATTATTTTTATTATTATTATTATTATTATTATTATTATTATTATTATTATTATTCCGAATCATTCAAGTGAAGTGGGTAGATATTGCATATGCAGACATTATTATTGTTGTTATTATTATTATTATTATTATTATTATTATTATTATTATTATTATTATAACTATTATTATCATTGAAGAATGTCCCTTACTAAATTCCTATCTTCCACATTTCATTTCTTGTATATTGGTAAGTCTGATGTTAATGCGCTCTGCGATTGTCAAGACGCTTAGTTCAATATTTCGACGATACGACTGAAGTCCAGGTATTTCCAACTTATGATTCTGTAACGTTACACATGCTTTCTGGTTTCGAGCTCCTTGAGAGAGAAAGCATAGCTGAAGAGACAAGTAGAGGGAGTGGCAGTGGAAGGATAGAGATGTTGAAATAGCGGAGACACAACATCACCTTCCCACACGTGTTCTACTAGCTCTGCTCCGAGAGGGGAGATGCGCTCCGACGTCATAAGTTGGCCAGTTGGAAATTACTAAGCTAAACGCATCCATATATTCACAATGTTAGGAAAATAATAACTGGAAATATCGTAACAGGTGGTAGAATAATGAAACATACAGTACAACTCATGCATTACGTCCAGACACTCCCCCACTCTTCCTACCCAGCTCAGCACGAGATCGGTTGAGTCTACTTATGAATTATAGGGGAATGGGTTAGCCTTTGCTTTGAACTCGGTAGACACACGCCCAAACTTCCCTTCTACTCGTACCCCCTCCACAAAAACGTTGTTCCCCTACTGCGCATCGCGAGAGTCTTGACAAAATGCATGAGCTGTACATCAGATTTTAACAATGCTGCTTTTCGGTATGCAAGCGGTTACTTCTATCATCTTATCGAGATAACATATACCTATCTCTCGAAAGAATACATTTAAGTATGCAATATTAGGCTGTCCACAGAAAATACTGAGATATTGACCTACAGAAGATTAAGACATGTTGATGTCGGAAGAAGATTCTAGACCAGTCATGTCAGCACCAGCTCGCCGTGTATACTTCGTCCGCGGTGTAAGCACTCGTGCTCTCGGGCGCCTATAGCCTTCACCGTAAGAGGATGGCAGGATGAATAAGTACATTGATAATATGTAATATACGACTGCTTGCTTTACAGCGCATGCTAAAAACAACATGATAGCGAGAATAATTTATTTTGTTGGGGTTACGGGAAGAATTAATTAACTCTTTTTTTTATATTCATAAGTTTATTTACGGAAAGATGATCCGTTTTTGTTCATTATAAGATTAAATTACGTTAGGGATATCAGTGTAATTGAAAAGGTGAATTCTAAAGAGTCCTAAGTCCTTTTTGTAATATTTTAACTTGCTTTATCCACGTTTTAATTTAGTCTTTTCAAGCCTATATATAGCTGTGTAAGTTTATTTAACAGACACTCCTAAGTATTGTCTTAAATCCTTTTGAAAAAAAAACACATGCAGAAACTAAGGGCTTCAAATTTATTTCATAATTTTTTTGTAATTTTTCCCATAACTTGTCATTTCAACTTAAGCCAGTTTGGAACCCACTTCTTCAATTACCTTATAAAGACTATTAGTAATTGACATTCAAATCGCACAACTAGTTCTAGTTTCAGCAATAGCTGTTATGCAATTTTAGCATGAAGATTGGTTATTAAAGTTTATTCAGTGACGATGACATAATATTCCAATGGTATAATGTGACTAGGAAGAAAAGTCTTACGTTCACAGAGGAATTATATCACAACTAGGTCTACCGGTACTTCACTGACGACATGAATTGGAAGCTCGGTCTCTTCTGTTGGTGCGAGTGTGAAACGTTCATATTTTATCAACTACAGCAGTGGATAAGATGACGTAGACTCTTATACGTTGTCGGATCTTACTAGGGATGGCAACGCCTTGTTCAAAGACTCACGGGAGGGACATGTATAAAAGAAAGAAAACGTTTCAGACAGTCGTACGTGTTTTGAGTATCATTTATGTATTTTGCGTCCGCATCCTGTAGGAATGATCCACATGCCTGTCACAATGTTCGCACTTACCATTCTTCCATTCAGTAAATTGTACTCCACTCTCTGTAAAATATTTATATACTGCTCATTCATCTGTCCTTAAAATGTTTATTCCAGTAAGATTCACAAATGAATCCGTAGTTTGTAAAAGGAACTTTAAGAAAAATAGAAGGACTACCTTTAATGAATGGTATGTACTAGAGATGAACAACGATCGAGAAAGTAAGACTAACAGCGCCCGCAAAGCCGAAAACCCGCACGACAATGTTGTATACGTCGAGTCGTTGACGTAAAGACTGCTTGTGAGTGTTTCGAGACGTCGAGATTGATCACTCCCGAAGTCCCGAACGTCAAGCAGCCTTGAATCGCCACAGTTGTTTCTATTGTTTATACCTGACTGAAATTTTATCTACTTTGGGAACTGTATAAACAATCAAGTAGCCTATTTGAAACATTATCTCTGCCTTTCAGTGTATAATAATCCGTTTCCCAGTCTTTATTTAATTACTAGGCCCTTATTAAAAGGCTAGGAATTTTCTTTTCATGTGTTTGAGATCAAGTGTGCAATCTCAAGCCAAAAGATATAACCATAGGTAATATCATGTAATAGAACCAGAACATTTTGATAACTAAGATACTGTTCTGTTTTGTCTTTTTGTCTCATTTAAACATTTATTGTTTATTTATTTATTGTAATTTGTCTACGTCTGATTTCTACAATAAGTGAAACGCATCTAAATACTTTAGATCTAATTAAGGTTTGGAATTAACAAACCAAAAAAATATACATTTCAGCACAAACTTAAAATAATAGTATATTATGCAAGGAGCCCATAATGATAGTAATTAAGACGCGAGTATGTTTGTGTATGAAACGAGCGCGTCTTAATTACCATTAATTACCATTATAGCCAAGTTTCATAAGACTTTTTATGCTCGACCATATTTCTAACTTGAAATTATTCAGAAGTATTCATTTTATTTGTATCTGACAGAAGATCGGAAGTGACCTTGTTCATAGCTCGTAAATTGTGAGATGTGCGCAGACGCGAAAGTATTGATTTTTTCCGAGGAACAATAATATCATTGACCTTGATGTAATGTAGAGAATAACATGAACGAATTTTGATATAACCTGGAAATTGATTTAGAATTGAAAAACGAGATGACAAATTGAATTTATTTGAATATTATTTACAATTAACACTAATTATTATAGTAACAGAACATAACCTTCTGCGACAGTATTGGATTTCCAGCCTCCGTGACGTTTCCCTCGTTGTCTTTCGATTGCATATCCGAGAATAATCGAAAACCTGAACTTTAATGAATAGGTGTACTTTAATGACATGCATTAAAGGACTGCTACCAGGTGTATAATTACTACATTTCGGCATGGTCGAGCATAAAACAAATTATGAGTGCGTGTTTTACGAATCTCTATAAATTGTAATCAATGACTAAACATTTTAAGGGTTCAAAATGAAAAATGTTTCCTTCTTTTTGATAAAATACATTTTCTTCTTTCCTACTGGATCACTCATTTCCAACCGCCTAGCTTTGTTTTGTTTTCCTACGTTCATTGAACACCAGATCTAGCGTTGGATGCCATCTAGCTTACTTCATACAGAGCTACACTGTTGCGGGTTGCTTGGAGACTTTAGGTAACCAAACGCAGGACTCTATACTTCGTTATAGTGTCTAACAGGAGAAGTAAACATTGCCGGCAGAAGAAGAGAGAAGTATAATTGCTGTTCAGCCAATGGCAGAAGTATCATTCCACGCTTGTCTTGAAGATGGACGGTTTAACTAAAGCGTTCTACACTCACCTAACTTCAAAACAAGCGTGGAACGGGACCGCTGGTAGAACAGCAAATTATTATACTTCTCTCCTCTTCTGCCGGCAATGTTTACTTCTCCTGTCAGACATTATGGAACGAATTATAGTCATAACTCAGCTGCAGCCAGTGAAGTGGTGCTCAGAGGTAAGTTCATAAAACAAGCAGCCCTGCTTTGTGTAGTCAAGTTATCATCAATTCCTGCTGTGAAATGAGACTTTATTTGTTTTTCCTCCCAATACAGAAAGAAGCCATGTAGTCACAGGTTAGATAAACTTCTAGAATGAAAATCTAATTTATATAACTTTGTTTTCTGGTGAGCATCACTAGTTGTACAAAGACCAGGTTTCAAATGAAATTACATAGCCACAAGTTCTGACATGTTTCGAAACTTTCAAGGAATGCTACGAATTGTATCTCTTGTAAAGTTTTGGCTCTCAGAAAGAATGTATAAAAAATTATCCCCGTCCGAGTTTTCTTTGGGGAACTTTGTTCTCTGACTAAGTCATACTTCCTTTCAGAAATATAGACATATGCAACTTACACGCTTTTCTTAACCTGGAAAATTACCTTACTTATTTGCTTACTTACTTACTTATGGTTTTTAAGGAACCCGGAGATTTATTGGCACCCTCACATAAGACTGCCATCGGTCCCTATCCTGAGCAAGATTATTCAGTCTATATCATCATATCCCACCTCCCTCAAATACAATTTTATACTATTCTTCCATCTACGCCTCGGCCTCTCCGAAGGTATTTTTCCCTCTGGTCTCCCAACTAACACTCTATATGCATTTCTGGATTCGCCCATGCGTGCTACATGCCCTGCCCATCTCAAATGTCTGGATTTAATTTTTCCTAATTTTGTCAGGTGAAGAATACAATGCGTGCAGTTCTGCGTTGTGTAACTTTCTCCATTCTCCTGTAACTTCATCCCTCTTAACCCCAAATATTTTCATAAGAACCTTATTCTCAAGTACCCTTAATCTCTGTTCCTGTCTCAATGTGAGAGTCCAAGTTTCACAACCATACAGAACAACCGGTAATATAACTGTTTTTATAAATTCGAACTTTCAGATTTTTTGACAGCAGACTAGATAACAAAGCTTGTCAACCGAATAATAACAGACTTTCCCATATTTATTCTACGTTTAATTTCCTCCCGAGTGTCATTTATATTTGTTGCTGTTGCTCCAAGATATTTGAATTTTTCCACCTCTTCAAAGGATAAACTTCAAATTGTTCATATTTTCGTTTCGTACAATATTCCGGCCACAAGACATCATCGGAATTTACTTCCAAACCTATCTCTTTACTTGCATCAAGTAAAATTTTCCTTATAATTTGTGGATTTTCTCCTAACTTTTTCACGTCATCCGCATAGACGAGCAGCTGATGTAATCTGTTCAAATAAAACTACACATTTGAAAATATATATATATATATATATATATATATATATATATATATATATAATTGTAATATTTCGAGATTTGGCACTCTGCATGAGAAATCATGTTCCAGTGCTCTTTCTTTCACTGTTCATTAGACATTCCATTGGGTGGTATATTGTGTTCAAATAACAATTGAAAATAAAATAACAGAGAAAGTTTTGAGTTCAAGTGCCTAGAAATTTGATATTACTCCACAAAGTTTGCATCCCAATTAAATAGTACAATAAAACCAATGAAATAATGAAAAGTACGAAGTTGACACATGCTGTCTGATTTTATGTATTTATTTATTTATTTATTTATTTATTTAGTCATTTATTCATATATTAATTTATTCATTTATTCTCTTATTTATTTATTTATTTATTTATTTATTTATTTATTTATTTATTTATTTATTTATTTATTTTGCTAATAATTGTAACATAAAGTATAATATAAACAGAAAAACCTAAGCTCGCTCCTGAAAGAGTAGAACTCGTGCTCAGGGGCGGATTCCTGAATTGAAATTAAGAAGTATACAATACAATTTGTCTTATGTCTACTACGCAATAAGAATATATAAATTAAATTTACAATTTTTAAATTTTTATAAAATCCACACATAACTTTTTAAATTTAATAACTATAACTATAAGAATTGACAAAATTAGGATATTTAAATATAAATTTGTTATATATTCTTGGGCCTAAATTACTACTATGATTAAAGACTATAGCAGTGTTGCATTATGGTTCAAACAATCTGATATGATACACGCATTTCACAACAATTCAGTTCTCATGTCACATTTCGAATAATAATATAATCGTTCGTAGTACATTTCCATGAACTATTACTCAAAAGACACGCATACGTTAATCTACTAAGAAGAACTTTCAGAAATTGTACGTCCAGTAATAGTTTCGACAGTAGATAGTCAGGTTGGAATTATGCTTCATATATGACATTGCAGTCACTAAATTTGAATGATGGATTAACAGCTTGGGAATGCACGATGGACTCGTAAATAAGACATCTATGTGTCCTACAAGATGAAATAATATTATTACCCTAGTTTATCGATGTCGCTACACAATACGGACAATGTTAATCTATCGGTTTCCCAGTCGTTGTTAAAATAATTTACCCCGTCGTACATCATAGAGCTGTCAATATGCCTCCAGCGTACACATTTTTCACTCTTCGATTCCGACCGGATGCTAGCAATTACGCCGTTACTTTGTCAGTGTTCACCACAAGTGTACAACGATATCGATTAATTACACGGTTTTTGTTTTATTTGCGACGGTTGTGAAGTTGCGCTCAAAATTGTATTGGAGTATCGATATTCACTCTCATTGCTATTCAATGAGGAATAGTCAACACGAGTCCCGTCGCAGTTTAATTTCTCTTTTAGATACAATGAGACGCGTACAGTCCAAATATACCTATTTTTACATAAAGTAATCTAATCGACATTTTTACTCAAATTGTTCCTGAGCCGGGTATCGAACCCGGGACCTTTGATTTAACGTACCAACGCTCTACCACTGAGCTCTACCACTCTAGAGTTCCCGAGTAGCTCAGTGGTAGAGTGTTGGTACGTTAAACCAAAGGTCCCGGGTTCGATACCCGGCTCCGGAACAATTTTTCCCTCGAAATTATTTAAATCAGCTTTACAGGGAGTTATACCTGAAAATCTTGATTTGCATAATACACGTCACTGTTCGTTAACAGAAAACCACAATTTAAGTCACACGGAGTTAGTGTGCACTCGAAGTTGGTTGCTTGACTGTTGTCAGCCCACTTTAAGGTCTGTGGATATAGAGGGAAAAATTGGATCGGTGTCGGTTAGAGTTCCCGAGTAGCTCAGTGGTAGAGCGTTGGTACGTTAAACCAAAGGTCCCGGGTTCGATACCCGGCTCCGGAACAATTTTTCCCTCGAAATTATTCGACATTTTTACTCTTTAACATTCTTTTGTGTACACATAAGGGATACTAGCAAGACACGCATTTTGAGCGATTGATAAGTAGAACTCATCGCTGTAAGAAACACAAATACTTTTTTCCAAAATCATAGGTAAAAGCCTTAATTTGAAAGTCACATACAAGTACCTACTGTAAAGACAAGAATAAATGCACAATGAAGAGTTGCCGTAATAAAGTGTACTTGTACCCCAGAAATGATACATTTTCAAAATTAAGGAATGGAGATTGAAACCACATGGAAGTATACCGATAAGTCGTTTGTCCCAAATAGATATCTTATTATTTGCTGATGATATCGTGTTTATGGCAACTTCAGAAGATAATTTACAACGTTTGGTTTAAAACTTTAATCAAATGGCAGAAAGTTTCAATATGGAAATTTCAACTGACAACTCTAAAGTGATGCCTTTTTTAGGAAAGGAACCAGTCCGTAGCAAAATTTGCATCAATAATAAGATCATCGAACAAGTCAAAAATTTTAGTTATCTCGGTTACCAAATTTCATATGAAGAAGAAAAGGATTTGAATGAGAAAATTATTAAATTCAACAGGGCAATGGGGATAATTAATCAGATATTCAAACCAACCTTAGTACAAAAACACACGCGCACCAGAATTTATAAAACATTGGCCAGACCTATACTCCGTTTTGGTAGTGAAGCTTGGACGATTCGTAATATTGATTCACAAAGATTAACGGCGGAAGAAATGAGATTTATGCGTCGTACAGCGGGATACACGAGAATGGATCACATTAAAAATTTTGACATTATGAAAGAACTGCAGATTGAACCGATTACGGAATACCTACAGAAATACAGACAAAACTGGAGATCACATGTCATCAGAATGCCTCGTTCTAGAATTCCACGCCAAATTTTAAATTACCATCCTGTGGGTAGGAGATCCTTGGGCAGACCGTTCAAGCGTTGGCAAGAGACCGTAACGGCCACTAGGTCCAATACATGCAAGGATGATGATGATGATGATTATGATGATGACGACGATAATGATGAGATTACAGTTTGTATTTTTGTGTAGTGAGGATCATTTAAGAGCAATTCCTAAAACACTAATTTGGCCATCTCTTCAGTGTTGCCAACTAATACCAGATACTACCAAAGATGGTAAAATCACAATTCCATGTACTATAATAATAATAATAATAATAATAATAATAATAATAATAATAATAATAATACACAATATTAACAATAACGATGTCTTCCTTATTTACTTATTTACTACATCTCATCTTTATGTTGGAGGGCGTTTTCTAAATCTTTCAATAACTTGTGAAAGAGTAGGCCTATATTTTCCTCCTGGACCTCTCGCACATTATATAGGTAATTAGTACATTACTATGATCTAACATTAAAATGTATTTTGTCTGACAACATGAAATTTATTTCTCTGACTAAACAGTTTATGACTCACGAAACTTAACCTAAAAATGTATTTTGTTGATCACGTGAAATGATTAGTACAAACTCCGAAAACCGAATGCCACTTTGAAATGTAGGCTTACCTACTTACTCCTAATAATTTTGCTATTCTAGTTATATTTGCTGTCCATGCGCATAACTCCTTCTTCATTATCTTCTTTCTTCAGTTTACTGTATATTATGTGAACTATAGATTCCTGAAGCGTACTCTTTCTTAAGGAGTCACTGAGTAACAGTTACTGACCATATATTTTATAACAAAAATATACAGAGTGGCAGTGAAATAACCCAGCAGATGTTCAGAGCGAATAGCTCATGTTGTATCTAACAATACCGTATTGATGAAAAGTCCTTAATTTTCTCACAAAAAAGTTTTTTTTTTTCCAAATGTTTAATACCCTCTTATCCGGTAACTATTGGGAATAGGATCGTGAGTTTTGTCAATATCGATAGAAAATCTAATAAAAAATCATTTCTCCCTCTGGCGTATTTCAATACCTTGGACGGTTTTCGTGTAAATGTAATTTAAAACCACCAATTTCAAGCCACTGAATGAAGTGAGCAGATTGCAACGTCGTAGCGAGAGAGGTAGGTTCACGTACAGAGACAGACTTGAGTTCGTTGACCTCTTACATCTGTATTGCGAGAAGAAAGAAGACTGTGTTAGCGGCGGTGTTGCTAGACTGCTGAGAATTCCAACTTCATTTTTTTAAATAATTGATTAAATGGCGTATTAATTGTGTAAGCATGTGCGGCTTACAGCTGTTTCGGTGCTTCTTCACACCATCCTCAGAGCCTACTAGATCTCGGCGTCATCTCGAACTTCGCTGCCTGTTATGTGGGTGCGTTCGATTGTTGAAAAGTGTTGAAATGTGGTGTCAAATAGTGTGTGTATTCTGAAATTGATCTGTGTGTTGAGAATTTGATCAGGGTGTGTTTTAGTGTGTCTGTATATTTCATATTGTTCTAGTGTGTTGAGTTTATGGTTTTTGGGTTGTATGTGTAGGATTTCCATTTCTGTATTTATGTTATTGTATGTGTGGTTAGCATTAGTTATGTGTTGGTCATATGTAGATTTATTGTGTCCTCTGGTTATTCCTTTAATGTGTTCTTTGTATCAAATTTGGAATGATCTGTCTGTCTGTCCAACGTAGAAACTGTCGCAACTATTGCATGTGAGTTTGTATACGCCTGCGTGGTTGTATTTATTTGTTTGTGTGTTGTGATGTCTTTGTAGTGTGTTTTTTGTTCTGTATGCTATGTTGTATTTCTGTTTTCTGAATGAGGATGCGATCTTGTGTGTGTTTTTGTTTTCGTATGTTAGTGTGATATATTTCTTGTGTTTGTGTTGTGTTTTGTGTGCTTTTGTGTTTGTTGAGTTTTTGTTTTGTCTTCCTTATGATGTTGTCTATTATGTTTGGGTTGTAACCATTTTCTTGTGCTATGTCTTTGATTGTGTTCACTTCTTCATTGTAGTGTTGTTGGCTCATGGGTATGTTGAGTAATCTGTGTACCAATGTCCTGAATGCAGCATGTTTGTGTTGTGTGGGGTGATTAGATGTGTTGTGTATGTGTGTGGTGGTGGTGGTGGTTGGTTTTCTGTATATTTTGAAGGTGTGTTTGTTGTCAACTTTTATTATGGTGATGTCTAGGAAATTTATGGATTTACTGTTTTCAAGTTCCAGTGTGTATTGGAGTATTGGTTGTATCTTGTTTATGTATTGGTGTAGTTTGTGTATTTGTCGTTTGTTTCCTTTGTATAGTATGAGTATGTCTCTTCGTATCTGTGCCAGTATATTATGTTGTCTGCATATTTGTTGTGTTCATTGTTGAGTATGTATGTTTGTTAAATGTTGTGTAAAATATCTCTGCAATTATTTATATTCAAGTGTTAAAAGTATTGTTCGAAAGATTCAACATGGATTCATTTTTTAATTAACCCTGCATTTAATCACGAAAAATAATATAGATATTCTATTCTTTTAAGTGTACTGTACCGTCCCTTTCAATCTGCAAGATTATATCACTTCCACCCTGTATTAAAACAGATACTTAAAGCAGAATTGTTTTCTAAATTAATAGAAAGTTGCTACGTCTACATAATTGAAACACAGAGAAAAGATCTTGTGTAAGGACTGCAGACGTATGATACTGTACGATCATTGCTTTTCAATGAATCTAGACTAAATATAATCAAATTTATCCATGTTTTCAGTGCTGACATTTTTAGACACCGATAATTTCAATGCACAAGAGCGCCACACCATTAGCGAGCTTGTTAAATAATTCACTCCTCTCTTGTTAATGTCCATCGTAGACGGAATTTATCATGCATCGTATTAGGGCGGTGTTTTCCTGATAAATTCAAGGCAGTTATGGTGGTGTGCCCCATAACCTTTATGCTAAGCATCTCCGCCTAGGCACCTGTGTCCGCCGTGTTCTTCACTCACCCGGATTATAGGCCTAATAATTTTTAATACCCCGACGTCTTAATGTAAGGTATACTCAGCCCTGCTCGAGTGGGGGATCCATTACACTGAGCGAGGATACACCCCGGGATTTACTTTGGAGCGACAGTCTCTCTCATCCATCAAATCTTAAACTTCTCATCCATCAACTCTTTAAACATGTAATCTCACGTCCGATAGGACATGTTCTTGTTGTATGTCCTCAGTCGGACACACATCAAGCTGAAATTTTCAACTTGCAGATCGTGTATAACATATTCTAGATGTGTAACACATACATCAGAATCGACAGGCTGTAAAACAGTTTCCGTATTAAACGTGTATGTGATTTGAAGGGTTCAGAACCATAGTGGGCCAAGCGCCATTTACTAAAACCGTAGAAAACAAGGGTTAAAATGAAGTTATCTGTAGTAATCTCAGACCTCGAGTGACATTTATTAGGACTATTTCGTGAATAAAATGAAAATGTAAATAATACATCCTTAAAATTCGATCACAAAATGTTAATAATTGTATATTAATGAATACTTAACCTATTTAGATATCGTGAAGTTGAAATACTCGTAGATGAATATCGATTACTGCAATAAAGAAATTCGATGTTATTATTATCGTTTTTGAGAACCCACCTATTTGAAATAATGTGAAGTCTGCGCTTTGCGGATTGCACAGAGTTTATCTATACTTGGCCTTATGATTGACAGGCTAACACGTAAATCATTTTCAAAATGCAGCAATCTGTTCCTTTGTTTAGATTTCACTATTTTTTTATGGTAGAAAATGCTGATTCACACGAGTATGGCGTTGAAAAGGACAGTTCTAAATGTCTTTTAGTTTATTCGGCACCGTCGACTGATTTGACTAAATATTTCTGCATATAAGACACTCGGATTTTGTTTATATTCATCTCCACGCCACGTAAAACCATATTGCAAGTACGCTATTCATCACTATATTTACGAAACGCAGTACGTTTTTGTGAACTTTGAAGGGAATTTTCGCTCACATTATTTCAATCAGAACTGCTGTCCTCTAACCCAGAACTTGATTCAGATTGTCTTTTTCGAATTAAATATTTGTCCGTGATAAAATCTAAATAAAGCACTTTAGATAAAATATCCCAGTCGCACTCACACGTATATATTGAAACTGGCCAATATGTTCTGACGATTCTAAACTCTGTTTATTACGAAATGGGAAGAATAAACTAATTACTAAGCACTGTTTCAGGCGTTCACTTTCATTCGAATTATCGCCAGGCAGAAAAAATTAAACTGACAGTTGTTTTATTGGTAAAGTCTGTCTCAAAATAAAATTATCATATCAAATACTTCGTTATAAATACAAAATGCGTTATAAAGAGACTCTCTGGATGGCATGAAATGTATTTTTCAAATCCAAAATTTTGCGACACACTCCATGGGGCTGAGCGACACAACGGTTGAGAACCACTGGATTAATGAACAGGGTAAACCTTGTAATTTCGTGGCATTGATTATTTCGTGATATTTTTTCCTGGCTCTGAACTATTGTAACTACTTCACAAAGTGTAGCTGTGTGTTTCTGGAAACCGGACAACATAAGCAATCTCTCGGCGGAAATTTGAATCTCGTAAGACCATTTGCTAGTTTACGAAAGAACCAGGAAAAAAATATCACGAAATAACCACTGCCACGAAATTACCAAGGTTTACCCTAATCTATAACTTCATATTTTTGTATTTACATATATTTGTATTTAGTAAACAGCTGGTACCTGAGATCGATGTCCAAGCTACGAGTACGTTGCATAGTAAATCTACAGATGGCAGAGTAGAGAATTAAGGTAGTTATTAATGTATTCCGATAGCTATATTACTCGTATTTAGTAAAGGTTCAGAAGATAATTTTGACTTTATAAATTGCTTTACTTATATGTTTTAATTTCAATAATACTGCATTTATAATAAATTTAGTAGGCATTATAATAGTAATGAATTGATAATGAGTACATGAGACACAATTATGAAACTAAATTGAGGTTGATTATGTAAGCAACTTGGCAAGTTTGTGTTTAAGCGGGTATGTGATAGTCTTCATTGAAGTTACGCAAACGTTTCTGCTGACAAGGAAATATTGTAAGAAATAAAGATTAACCTACATATAGAATGTATCGAGTCAGCTAATTCAGGTTCATGACTTACATTATGTCGACATCTGATCACATTTTTTTGGAATAATAAGTTATTATGTAAAGTAAGACCTAAATAATTACAATTAAATTGTGAAAAGGGCAGATAAATAAGGTTTAATGTCTTAATGGTTATCATTATTGGTTTAAACATGCACTAAAACCAGACGTAAGTGCAAGTTTAAACCAATAAATTATTGAGATTTGCGTTAAAATAATAAGTCTAGGAAATTGTATATTTAGTATGTAGAACTACATTTGTTTATAGATCTTTTGTTATATTATTAAGTTTTGTACTTGTGAACTATATCAATAAATCAATCAATCAATACAGATGGCAGAGGAAATCGGTTCTATCAAGAATCTTCAAGGAGGGAGTCAAGTGCGTCAACAGAGGGAAGCTGCCAGAACCCGGGAACTTCGACAGCAAATGGTTTAGTAGAACAGGTATCGTTTAAGAAAAATGACTTCGTAGGGGAATTAAACAAGACAAAGAAAAAATCGGGAAAGATATATGATCTTTTTATGAAGATTAAAAAGTAATTTCATTGTATGTGTTAATTGTGATGAAGGGAATAACAATATTGGTGAAAGTGTGATAAATTTTAATTGGCTAAAAATTGGACTTAAATAATTATATTACTAGGGGATGGGGACAAATGAAATAATCGAAAGAGTGCTAGAATGGTGCGAACACTAGAGAAGGACGTGATCTGGTCGAGAGAATCCAAAGTGTGGAAATGTGCACGAAATTCTTATTAGAAATAGCCTATGTGAATGAACTGTAATAAAGATTAGGGTGGTAGTATTATACAATCGACATGCAAAACGACTAACAGTTAAGACTAATATTTGTCAATAGAATGCCCCAGATACTGACTGAAAAAAATGAGAAAATTCGTCCGTTATTAAGCGGTTACAAATGAAGGGACAAAGCTGTAATTGTAATACCAATAGTAACGAAGTTCTAGTTCTAATAGTTAAGCTACAGTTAATTAGAGTACCTAAAGGATTAGTACATAGGACGTCACTATCATGTATATGCTTTGACAACGGTACAGTATGTAAATGTAAGTATAGTTATGGTGAGTACCTGTATACAGCAATGTGAAGGTGAGCCATTACTTGTATGATTTTTTTTGATGACATTAAATATATATAATTAGACTTCGTTGAACTGCCACACGCAGCATACAATCAAGTTGCCGATGTACGGTAGTATAGAAGAGGTGAGCGACCGCCCGGTCTCGTAGTATAAGCAGTTCATGTTAAGAGTTGTGACCGGTCCAAATAGATAGAGCAGCTACAGCCAATGTATACCTATGTAAGCACTTGTTTTTGCATTACTGTGGTTGGAATAGTCAAAGCTTAACATTTGTTCAGTGCTGACAAGAATTCAATCGAACATACTGCAATGAGAGTGTTGCTGTTCCAAACAATTGCCCCTAGAATGCCCTTACCCCCGCAGCCAGTCTTGACCCGTTGGGAAACGTGGTTGGATTCTGTTAATTATAATGCAGAACATTACGGCAAAATAATGGAGGTAATTAATGCATTGGATAGCACACACAGTTCCTCTGTTGCAGCTGTAAAATCATTGCCTTCTGAACAGCTATTGGAAGATATTCTGTTCATTGATTCTAATTTTAAAATCGTGTCCAAAAGCATCATTCTGTTAGAATCCTCTAAACTACAACTCTCAGAAGCTCTTAATATAGTGGATAAAGTATCACAAACCGTTACCCAAAATAACAATTCACTAATTTCAGAAAAAGTGAAATGTAAGTTGAGAAACGTTATTGCTAAAAATTCTGCCTATTCACAACTTCGTATTATAAATGATGTACCATCAGGTCACGACAAGACTTCTGAAGTTGGTGTACTAAAAAGTAGCGACTTTCCGTTCTTCAAATATGTACGTATTACAACGTGTGATGTTGAACGTACATTTTCCCAAAATAAAAACTGTTTGAGTGACCATCGGAGGAGGTTACTTTGCAGTCGCTCAAAATGTACGTAACTCTTCACTGCAATGCACATATTCAAGGATGATGTATCTTACATTAAATTTTAAGAGTTAATATATCTCACTATAAAATAATTGTGTATTTACATGTTTAGACATTTCCTACTTCAATGATCATTAATTATATTTCTTGAATGCAGGATACAGGTTTTATTGTAACCGCAGTATACTGCTCAGAGTTTACATCAGAGGCATACTCTATCCTTTGCACGCACCTTTCTCATACAGTCTATACCGCGTGCGCAGTAAACCTTGCGATTCTCGTGGCAATTCCACGAAGTCTATATATCATACATCATATATATCATATATTTGTATTTATAATTTACTGTTTTTTTTACTTCTACCATAATTACATTTATTAGGCCTATATTATTTTTAAATATGATAATATCAAAATCTAAAACTAAAGCAATGGCATTCCAGGGAAGGAACTCAGTAAGGACAAAAATAGTAATAGAATACAAAGTAATAGAAAAGATTTCACACTTCCAATATTTAGGCTGCGATGTAATTTATGAAGAAGAGCAAGGCATAAATAAGAAAAAATAAAAATTTCATAATGTTTGTGGAACAATAAGACGATCATTGAGGAATAAAGTGAGAAAAGACACGCAGCTAAGATTTTACACAACGATGCCACTACCAGTAGTGATGTATGGAAGTGAGGTCTAGGTCCTGAAGGAAAAAGAAAAGAGTAAAATTCAGGCGACTGAAATGAGCTTCCTACGGGCTGTGAAAAGTTGTACACGAGAAGAACATATTAGAAACTAGCCGTACCCGTGCGCTCCGCTGCACCTGTCAGAAATAAATATATGAAGTAATTACATAATTAAAATAGGACGTTTGATCCAGGGAACATTCGTGTTTGATAGAAGGATAAATCGTTTAATATGTTACTTAATTTAAATTGTATTTAAATAATTAAAATGCGGTTATTTTAGTCCAGAGAACAATCATTTGGTGCAATGACAATTCCTTTGACATGTTTCTTAATAATTGTTATTACATGAAGAGTGTATACTTTATATTACTTGCTAGGCCTATATGTTTCAGAAGTTACTGTAATAACATTGTAGAATTATGTCCATCTAGAGAAACTACACTTTCCAATGGTGAAATAATAATGAAACAATTAATTAGCTTCCGATGTTACTTCATACAAACACAGAAACATTCTCTTAGGCTATGTTTAATAGCTTTCGATTGTTATTGTCTAAGGCCCCTTATAGACGAAGTCATTTGTTTTTATTTCAGTATAGCGCCTTTGATGGCGGCCGGGTAGGTCAGTTGGTAGAGCAGCTGGCTACGGACTGGAAGGTCCGGGGTTCGATCCCCGAGGTTCACTCAGCCCCTATAAAATTGAGTACCGGGTCCTTCCCGGGGGTAAAAGGCGGTCAGAGCGTGGTGCCGACCACACCACCTCATTCTAGTGCCGAGGTCATGGAAAGCATGGGGCTCTATCTCCATGCCCCCCAAGTGCCTTCATGGCATGTTACGGGGATACCGTTACCTTTTACAGCGCCTTAGATGGCGTTGTTATTGTAATTTTAAAACTCATTTATCTCATTAAATATCAGTCCTATCAAAATTTTGTATAGAATAAAACTTATCGGAAATTATTTGTAAAGAAACTTTTGTTATGTAATATTTTTCATGATAATCAATAATAAGCGAGATATTATGATTTATTTAATTCAGGCCCCCTTATAAACCCCCCTTTTAAATAAAGTATTTTGAATGCAATATAGCCTAAAATCTAAGTTACAAAGAACTTAATTTATATTCCAATTTTCATATAAATCGGTTCAGCCATTATTGCGTGAAAAGGTAACAAACATCCAGACAGACAGACAGATAGACAGACATACAAACAAAAATTTCAAAAAAATGATTTTCGGTTTCAGGATGGTTAATTATACATGATAACACCAATTATTTTTGGAAAATCGAAAATTACCAGAAACATTTTGGCTACGGATTTATTATTAGTAGGCCTATAGATGAGAAGATTAGAGAGGAACTAAAAGTACAACCACTACTACAGCAAATAGAAGAACACAGAAATAATTGGGTGGAACATCTAGCGAGAATGACAGAAGACAGAATACCGAAGATGGCAATGACATATAGACCTAGGGGAAGAAGAACAATAGGAAGACCAAAAAAACGCTGGATTGAACAGATGTGAGATCGGAACAGGCGAAGACCTAATCCGTGAAAGCAGATGATGGTGATGATTATTATTTTTAAATGCACGTCCATTTTCAACACTGACATGCTTATACTGTGCTGTGTGTTATCACGCCCAGAATGAACCACCAATAATATAACAGAAATGACCACGTGCTTTTGTTGATATGAGGAACCATTCTAAGAGCGTGCCAAGTATAGACCAACAATACTAGAACTCAAACACAATTATGCAAATCTGGCTTTCAGGTAGTAGCTCCCTGTAAAGCAGGTTTGAATAATTTCAAAGAAAAATTGTTCCGGAGCCGGGTATCGATCCCGGGACCCTTCGCTTAGCGCGCGAACGCTCTACCGACTGAACTACCCCAGGAACCATACACGACACCGTCACAATTTTTCCTTTTATATCCACACAACTCACATGAGCTGACAAAACGCCAGAATTCAACTATGAGTGCACACAATACTGTGTGACTTAATTTGTGGCGTTCTGGCGTCTTGTCAGCGAATTTGAGTTGTGTGGAAAAATTGTGACGGTGTCGTGTATGGTTCCTGGGGTAGCTCAGTCGGTAGAGCGTTCGCGCGCTAAGCGAAAGGTCCCGGGATCGATACCGGCTCCGGAACAATTTTTCCTTGAAATTATTCAAACTCAATTGTACAGCGTTTTGTGAACCACACTGTAAATCGAAAATTAAACCTCACCTGTGCCTCAGAGGCGACGAAGCCCTCGAGACAGCTCTGTGGCAGTCAATGAGGGGGTTCAGCGCGTCATTGTGAAGCGCACAGAGCGGATATCACATTCTAGAAAGTGTATTATGCAAATCCTATACCGCGACTACCTCCCCGCAGGTCAGATAAGGTTCGAACTAGGACCTGGATTACATGTTCGTAGACTGGTACAGATTTTCTCAAACAGGCAAGAATCCTCGAGGCGATGCAAGCAGATGCTGGAGATAATGCAACTTGTGTTCCGCGAAATTAGGAGAGCTTCTTGTTGAATCGCTGTATGCGCACACACGACTTCATTAAGAAACAAATCACGCCACCCAGGAAGTGTAGCTATACATGTAGTTCTTCAGTTCTTCCCATTTAACTTGCATATCTATTGGAGTTTGCCGTGACATGCACAGTTTATTAACATTTTCTCTTATAATACAGACCGACAATAGTACATTATGCAACGAGCCTATAATGATAGTAATTAAGAAAGCGAGTATGGATGTTTATGAAACGAGCGCAAGCGAGTTTCATAATTTTCATACGAGCTTCTTAATTACCATTATAGGCGAGTTTCATACGACTTTTTATGCTCGACCATATTTCTAACTTGAAATTACCGGTATTCAGATGTATACATTTTATTTGTATCTGACAAGATCGGAAGTGACCTTGTTCTAGGTCGTGAATTGTGAGATGTGCGCAGACGCGAAAGTATTGATTTTTTCCGAGGAACAATAATGTCAATAATGTGTAATCCCGTTAAACTTGATAATATTATAATATTATAACCTTGATTATTGAATTCGACATTGAAAAACGAGATGACAAATTGAATTTATTTGAATATTATTTACAATTAACGCAAATTATTATAGTAACAGAACATAACCTTCTGCGACAGTATTGGATTTTCAGCCTCCGTGACTTTTCGCTAATTCCCTTTCGATTGCATATCCGAGAATAATCGATACTTGCGGTTTTATAACGGTACAAAGCTGACTTGTCATTGGCTGAACACATGTAAGCTGAGTTATCATTGGCTGAAGACCTGTACTTTAATGAGTAGGTGTACTTTAATGACATGCATTAAAGGACAGCTACCAGGTGTATAATTAGTACATTTCGGCATGGTCGAGCATAAATATTTGTAAGGCCTTCCAGATCGCAAATTGTAGTTTTGGACTAGTTCTTAAACAAAATAAGAGTTTGTATATTTTCTTGTGATTCACCAGTTTTCTTAGCAGTATTGTATAGATTGCATTCCACCAATAATATTTCACACTATAGAGGTCTACGCAAGGGTTACCATTGAATTAAAAAAAAAAAAAAAAACATATTGTTATTCTTCAGTCATCTGTCCGAAGACAGGTCTGAACCTCACAAGTGATACCAAGAAGGCATCACTTATGAGGCAACTAGGCCAGGAGATAATGGGGTAAGGTGGCTAGTTCCTTTCCCCCTTTCCTTTGCATACATCGCCGACTAGCTACATTTTGCACTAGTCAAACTTCAGAACACTAGTGAAACTTCAAATTACATATTTAGATTTGAATATTTTTTATCCATAACCGTTTCACCTTCCCTAATTCTGCACTGTCAGAGTAACAAAATCTAGAACGTTTCGTCACAAATGTTACGTAACAGTTAAGTTTCGCCCCCGATAATTCGTCATGTGGACTATTCGTCCCAACGTCAATTACATCATCGTTTTGTGGTCACATATGAACTGTTCGCCACAGTAATTGTTTGGAATATTTAAAAAAATGAGACACAGTACCAGTGAATGGCTCTTGTAATTTGAATATACTTAGAAACTTCCTACTACATTGTGCCCAATGGTCCTCAAATATCCCAATATCTTATCTTCAATTTTGTAATCCTTATATTTTTTTGTGCGAGATCGTGCGTATTTGCTTGTTTTCCGCACAGAACCAATACGCGGTAAGTGTGAAATACCACATTCAGTATTCCCAACGTAACACACATAACAATTTCCCTCTTCTTACCGCTTAAGCGCGACATTCATTTTACTGCTTTAGGCTTTTAACATATTATTTTTTAGACACGTTTAACATAGTAATAATTGTAAATTGGAAACTTACCACTGCAATTTCACCTAAATTGCAATGTTAATTATTGTTTTTAAATATTTGCAAAAATTAAGTAAAGTCTACTACTGCACGAAACTTATTGCATTCCTGATACAAGTAACATTAAGGAAGCCGTGAAAAAATCAACGAGATTCCAGATACCGATGTTATTACTGCAATATGTTACATAAATAATATTGTTAAAATATTAAAATGAAAAATAAATCATTACATAACCTTACCGTTTGTTTTAAGTTCGCATTTATAGACTGGGGGGGAAAAAAAACAGACGTATATCACGGCCTGCTGGAGTATAGTAAACACAGAAAACATTTTACAGCAACAATGTTGAAGAAAGATATTTTGGTGTTCCGAAGTTGGCGTCATTAAACAGAAACCAAGATGGAGATTTCATTGCAACTAATTAGAAATTCGTCTTTCAGGTATGTAATAAACGATCTTCGCACAAAATAATGTACGATACACGAGCGGTATGTTTGTTTTCATGTTCTCGGAAATTAAAAAAGCTCAACTACGTTTCGCTTTTTCAATCTTTTCCTCGACCATGAAAACGTCAACATACCGCTCTTGTAACGTATATTACTATTCCGTGGTTCTTAATATTCTTTTATCCAACTCAAGATATTTCTTCTTTTTGTTGCGTGTAGATTTTCTCTCCTATTTTTCTGCATTTTTCTCTGAATTGATTCCTTTTGCGGAAGTTTCACTGCCGCCTCACTGAATATCCTCCCAAGATGCCCTAGTCAGGGGCATGGAAATGTTCAATACATTGTTTAACAAACGACTTCCTATCGAGAGTAGATGCCAGCATTGATTTACATTTCTCACGTTGGTCATAACGCCATGCGATGCCCCCCCTTTTTTTTTTTTTTTGCATCCTATGTATAAGAAATTCATAGCCGCACGTTTGGTTGAAGAGAATCTAATTTTTACTATCCATTGCTAAATAATACTAAAATTTTGTATAGTGAATATAATTTCACTCCTCATTGCCAAATATGACTCAAATTTTTAGCAAGTAACCATGGAAACCTTAATTATTTTTTTCCTACTTAAATAACAAAGCCAATTGGAGTAGAAACTAACAAAAAATCAACATGTGACAAATCGTCCAGTGACAACAGTGTAATCTGTGACAAATTTTCCGGTGACGAAATTGTAATGTGTGGACGAATCGTCCGTGAGACGAATCATTCGTAACGACTGATCCGGATCCCTAGACGTAAGGCATAGTTCTACTACCCCTCCTGCAATATAATCCCTGTGCTTGGTGTTGTGGCACGTTCGAATTATAACAATGCTGTCTTTATTATAGAGAGACCTACAGCCTAGTACCGACCTTGTAATAAAATGAAGCCGACACAATATTAAATTTAACTTGTGAAACATATTTAAAAGGTTGTTTTGACAGTTCTGCACTGCAGCTGTGAAATATTGTGCATTGTCGACTTTAAACTCATTTTAAGAGCTATATTGACTCGACCGTTAGCTTGAATTCTCACTTTATTGTGAAACGCTCGTTTAAAGTTTTGTGCATTTGACAATTGAAGAGTCCACTGCAAGAATGATGGATGTCACTTTCTTGTCGAAAATGAACCAAGACTGTCAATGCATAGCTTAAGACATATAGATTGTACATAAAGAGTTATATGGCATTAACACTGATAGTCATTGTCCAGTAATGATCGGAAAATCATAGTTAAGGTTTGAGCCCTAAGCATTTCAAACTTTCAATAGCTTCTCCTGCAAAATGTATTCCAAATGACATCCATCATTCTTGCAGTGGACTCTTCAATTGCAATATCCATACTAAAGAGCATCTTAAATAAGGTAATCCTTCTCGTACAAAACAAAAGAGACAGAGGATGCAACTGTATAAACAAAATTCAGAACAGGAACTATACACAACACCGTCACAATTCTATGTCGGTATCGTGTATAGTTCCTGGGGTAGCTCAGTTGATAGAGCATTCGTAAGCGAAGGGTCCCGGGATCGATACCCGGCCCCGGAACAATTTTTCCTTTGAAATTATTCAAGCCTGCTTCTCAGGGAGCTTCTACCTGAAGGCCAGATTTGTATAAAATTCAGAATACTTTAATCGCTTAAAATTAGTTGAAAAATTACATGTGTTTTTATATGAAATTGAAGACGTCATTAACGTTTCTAAAACAACTGTGAAGAAGTATTGCAACGTTTGAATGAAAAACCTCCAATAGATATCAGACGAAATTATTTCTAGGACATTAATTTAGTGTGTTTCTAATGTTGTACACGGAAGAGATTAATTTATTTTACAAGTAGAAGTTTTGCTGGTAACAATCATTCTACGTCGAAATGCTGTCTGAACAAGACAAAGTAATTTCCTTAGTTACAGCACAAAACTTGATAACTTTCCTCCTTGCACTATATCTTTCTTGGACTATAGCCAATGCTCAGAATTCTGTTCTACCAGCTTAAATGCCACAGTTGTTGGTTGGTATGAATGTTTTCAAGTGTTCTGATACATTCAGGAGAAAAGAGGTAAATTATATTACTTTATATTACTTTACTTTTTATATTACTTTATTGAATTTATTTGAATATAATTTACTATTAACGCTAATTATTATAGTAACAGAACATAACCTTCTGCGACAGTATTGGATTTCCAGCCTCCGTGACTTTTCGCTAATTCCCTTTCGATTGCATATCCGAGAATAATCGATACTTGCGGTTTTATAACGGTACAAAGCTGACTTGTCATTGGCTGAACACCTGTAAGCTGAGTTGTCATTGGCTGAAAACACCTGTACTTTAATGAGTAGGTGTACTTTAATGACATGCATTAAAGGACTGCTACCAGGTGTATAATTACTACATTTCGGCATGGTCGAGCATAAATTAATACTGGGTGTTCAGTTCAAAATGTGTCATGGCTCGCTGTATGTCGTCATGTGGCTATCCGATGAGCCTAGAGAATTCAATCTTCCTACACTTCCGCAAAGGCGTATTACCTAAATGCGAGAGAAGTTGCCTAGCAAGTACGGCGTTCATTCTGAAGATTACTTACCGATACGTACGGTAACGCCAGTAGTGGCAAGAATGTGAACTGTTTGGAAACTCGTACTGAAGTGAGTTTTTTTTTTTCTTACTGTCGGGATATGGGGAGAGGGTTAAGACGTATTTGTTGACATTAACTTCGACGGTCAACATGGACACGGAGCATTTGATTTGTGTTGTGGAATGTTACCGTACGCAACCGATGATAAATACCCTGCGTACGACTTGCCGGCGCAAAACACAGTTCGAAAGAGGTTATGGTAGCACACAGACCGTACAGACCGCCATCTGTTGCTACGACGTTCAAGTTATACCGTACACGTTCTCAAGTTCAGATTGAAGAACGCCTTAAATAATAGGCAATTTCTCTAACATATAAGCTGAAACTCGCTTCAAATCGGTGACCCAACAACAGTGACGTCATGACACACTTTGAAATGAACACCCAGTATAAGAATTAATTTATGTCATAAGACTACACGTCAGTACAAATTGATTTATGTAAGAGTACGAAGTATTATTAGTAACTGGTGCAATATTTAATTACGAATTCTTACGAGGCAGACTAAGTGGAAACATGTTACCTAGTTACACATTTGCCTTTTATCCTGAAAACTGGACATATAAAGGCTGTAAAGTTCTAAAGCAGGCATGTCAGAAATCAGACTCTGAATGTGCAGTTATGTGCGCGGATCGCCGGTCTGTGCGGACTGCATCATTCAAGGGTTGCTCTTACCAGTTCTTAGCTGGAGGGGTGTACAATAATCTATTCTGCGCTTCTAGGGTTGAATTAAATAGGCTTTTGGACATTATAAATACACTTAGCAGAAGAAAAAAACACGGTTATTATCAGTGTCTATACTTGACAATTGTAAAACAAGAAACTTTAGGCTTACTCAGTTATACTTGACAAAGTAGTGGTTTGTAAAGCATAATTTATTAAAATGATTTTATATAGTATTTGAAGAAAAAGAATAGTGCAGTAATTTCGAAACAATAAAAAACGAACACAGTATTTCATTTTACGTAGTAGGTACTAATTATTTTAAATAATAGACCCTAGCATTATTATTTATTGGGACCATTGGCACACATATGTTAAAGAAAATAGACTTCTAATTAATTACATGCAGTAGGACATTGTGAAGTTTTTACACTGAAATAATTTCCTTGCTGTATGTCAATATAAATTAACATTAATATTAATAAATGATATAAATTAAGCTTAGAATTTAAATTCACATATAGTTTATTTAGAAAACGTTGAGCGCAAGTATCGACAAGTTGGAAGCGTTACTGAAAGAAATTAAAAGTGTAGTTCACAAGCTGTGAAGCGACGATATTCTATTTATGTCAGGTTTAAAGATTTGTTAATGTAAATATATTAGCATAATATAGTGATGTAAGACGGAAAATTTGCCATTATATATTTTTCCAGAAAATTTTTCCGCCTTGCAAATAGTTGCTTACAATCTCAAGAGCCTTAATGTATTCCTCACAATATTCTCATCACTTACCAGCTTATGAAATGAAAGTCGTAAGTCGTCTAATCTTTGATGGCTGTGTTAGTACAGACCAAGGACGTCGCTAGGGGGGTGCGAAAAGGTGCGCAAGCACCCCATAAAAAAATCGGAGCACCCCATTCCGCACCCCAAAGTGTAATTTATTAACACAATATTAGGCATAAATTATTTTGAAGAACAAAAACAAACTAAGAATTTCTTGGATGTGAAAAAACTACGTCCCATAGTGTATCGTAATGGATGTGATGAGCAATAATAATAATAATAATAATAATAATAATAATAATAATAATAATAATAATAATAATAAACAGATGTATAGTATGCGCGCAAGTGCATGAAAGAATATTTTGGATTTTTAATGTACCACATTTTTACAGCTCGCACCCCATTTTTAAATCTCGCACCCCATCCGCACCCCCCTTGCTCTGATCCTGGCGACGTCACTGGTACAGACTCTAAAACAACGCCAATGTCAAGTTCGTTTTGCCGTGAGAGTACTGATTAACTTTACTTATCTGATCTAAACTATCACAACACTATTACCTCGACATGGGCTGATCAAAACCTTTCATTTTAAAATAATTATTGCTGGCTGAGGAAAACATTATAACAATTATGTTATATGATTCATAATTTCCCTTCTTCGTTATGTGTGAATTCCTCACTTTATTTATCATAACTCATTCACAGACAGCCAATCCAGTACCCGTATTGAAACTGAGTTACTGAAACAAAAGCTGATATGCTGTTGCAGATCTATAAAGCCCTGTCGCTTTCCCCTCCAAGGCGATTCACTGCCTCCAGGTAGGAGAATAGAAAGTGCACATCGCACAGAGACTACTGCACAATGAGCGCGACTGCACAATGTGCAGGGTTTTGTCATGCCTGTGCTAAAGGAACAAACTGTAGAAAACTGAGCTTTCTTGTGCAACTAGCCATATATTTTGCACATTTATGGGAGAAGCTAGGCTCTAAATAAAATTACTATGCAACTTAGGCCTAACATTTTTGTCAGTGGATTGAGCCAGGGACATAGACTCTTTCTTAAACTAATTTTCAAAGATATTGGCACTTACAGCCTTTTTTATGTCCGGACTTCAATTTAAAAGTAATGCATTTTTTCAGAGAAGAATATCTGACAATGTTTCAGTGACCTAATCCAAACAGCCTACATCAGCTAAAGAGTCCCTTAATCAAAATGTGTCTTCTAAAGGATCCACTTAACTTAGGAAGCAGAATTAAAAGTAAAGGGAGTATTTCATGGAGGTAAAGTAGACTTGGTGGTTTAAATAAGTTATTAAAAATAAAAAAGACCTTGAATTCGGACTTAGCGAACCGCAGAGGATTTGTACGTCTGGCGATGTGGCAGGTAGCAGTAATACTTTTGGCAATAGCTTGCGGCCCCTACAACTTGAGAGATTTCACTTCCAGATGTTTCTTTGACAGTTGGTAGAAGTTCACTGCTAACTAATTTCCGTAGTTTACATACATTGACTGCTCCACTGTATTCTCTCTATAAGCTATAAAGCCGTAATAGAAATTAATTCCCAAAGTAAGGTTCAGATCTGTCTTCGGACAGTTGACTAAATACAATGTTCAACATGGAACGATTTCGTGTCTAATTTTTTCTTTAAGCTTCAATATACCATTTTCTCTCAAACTATTATAGACCGTGAAAATATTTTAACCTAGGAGCCGACGAAAATTTAGATTTCATAAGTACACAAATAAAACCGCACAACATATAAAGTAAGTCTCCATAAGTTCGCCATCTTAAGCAAATTTATTTTTTAAATTGATGATAAAGTCATATTTCGAAAGTAAAAAAATTGTATTGCAATATTCATACTAATAATAATAATAATAATAATAATAATAATAATAATAATGATAATGATAATAATAATAAAGCTGTAAACCCCCAGTGGGGCAAGGCCTCCTGCTTGGGCAGGGGTGGCTCAAGTCTTGACCATCAGAAGAGCCGACCTGATGGTCTGTTTACATTCCTAGTTCTTTGTCCACAATTTCACTAGCACTGGTTGTTGCTCCCGCTCAAAGTTGGTTGACTGCGTCCTTCCACCGTGTTCTTTGGCGTCCTATTCTGGTCCACAGTCCTCCTAGCTGCATTTGAACTCATCCCCCCATCTAGTTCTCGGTCGTCCTCGGTTTCTCCAGCCAATTCTTGGATCCCACAGTGTCGCCGTGTGTGCCCATCTGGTAGGTTGCATTCGTACCACGTGTCCTCCCCAGCGCCATTTCATCCTATTAGCGAGTGTGACCACGTCCTCTACGCCGCTTCGTCGCCGTACTTCTTCGTTTCTGATTCTATCCTTCAGGCTTATTCCGAGTATTTTCCTTTCCATTCTTCTTTGGCATCTTCCTAATTTTAATGCCTGTTTCTTGGTGAGTGAATTCATACTAAAGAGCATCTTAAATAAAAATGTCGTATAATAAGATTCTCCTTCTCGTAAAAAAAAAACAAGTTGTCACCAATGTTACATTTGTACTATTTTCAAAGTTTATATGTTGAAAATGAAATGACTTTTGTCAATTTCTATTATTAGAATCAATTTAGAAGATGAGTGTCATTTTACAGAAAGAAGTCGTTGAATAAAACGTATTACTATTATTGCAGAAAAAAAATTCCATCACGGATGTTACAAGATTTGTGAACTCACTTCACATCTTATTAACAAAAATAGAGCGGAAGAGAAGGCCTGATGGCCTTATCTCTACCAGCTTAAATAAATAAATAAATAGATAAATAAATAAATAAATAAATAAATAAATAAATAAATAAATAAATAAATAAATAAAGTGTAAAATTCAGTTCTCTGCTTCAAGCAAAAAGAGATTCATTCTCATAGTGTCCATGTGAAAATTTGCAAAGCTCATGGGATCCAACTAGTTCACAAAGACATCGGTAAATATTTTATAGCTGTTTCGTCCATGTCACGGATGTTACAGATGAGTTAATGTCCTTCATTTTTCCAGTTTAAAAATCAGTGTGACATTTCGAAATCAAAATATAAATATTTTATAGCTGTTTCTTCCATGTCACGGATGTTACAGATGAGTTAATGTCCTTCATTTTTCCAGTTTAAAAATCAGTGTGACATTTCGAAATCAAAATATAAATATTTTATAGCTGTTTCTTCCATGTCACGGATGTTACAGATGAGTTAATGTCCTTCATTTTTCCAGTTTAAAAATCAGTGTGACATTTCGAAATCAAAATATAAATATTTTATAGCTGTTTCTTCCATGTCACGGATGTTACAGATGAGTTAATGCCCTTCATTTTTCCAGTTTAAAAATCAGTGTGACATTTCGAAATCAAAATATAAATATTTAATAGCTGTTTCGTCCATGTCACGGATGTTACAGATGAGTTAATGTCCTTCATTTTTTCAGTTTAAAAATCAGTGTGACATTTCGAAATCAAAATATAAATATTTTATAGCTGTTTCTTCCATGTCCCGGATGTTACAGATGAGTTAATGTCCTTCATTTTTCCAATTTCAAAACAACTGTGACATTTCTAAGTCAAAATATTCACTTGAACTGTAAGATTAATTGCTATTAACAGAAACTACTCAAAATATTAAAAAAAAAAAAAAAAAAAGAATATAGTGCAGAGTAAAATATTCCTTGATCCTGGAGCTCTGGAAATAACAGTGTAGATTCAAAATATTTCTTCAACGATAGCTCCTTGAAAAGCATAGCCAAGACCACTTACATTCAATTCCCATAAAACTATAGTCGCGACGCTGTTATTCCCGGCGTGACTCCTCCTCTTTGCTTACGTCTTAGGGTACGAACACGTTGACGATGGTAGACTAGCTGGTAGAGTAGCTGGTAGCGGTAGTGGGGGAAATGAACCGCTAGAATCATATGACACCGCACACGTTGACTCATGGATGGTCGCTTTACTGCTAGCTTTCCAGCACGCTGTAAGCTCCAAGAATGGTTTCAGTCATTCTTTCAAGCTTGCAGCGCAAGTCTCGGCGTGGAGCAGAGAGGCATTGTAGAGGTGGTCTGTGGACCAGATGTCAATGATGACTTGTGTAATTAGTAGAGACGACTTTTATCAATTATTTGTGTAATTCGTGCTTTTTAATTTACACATATTTGTATTCTATTTTAAACTACGCGCGTGTGATTTAGTTTTGACGTTAATTGGCCGTAACTCGGTAACCAGTAAAGATTTTGAGGAGCGGTAACTTTTAAAACGAATTTCCATTCTTACTCAACATTTTTCTCGCTTTGACCCCCCATCTAACGTGAGAAACAAAAAAGTGTACCGCTTACCGAAATTTTTTTTCTGTGAGCAGATCACTTCAAAGTTAGTATTTTTTTGTCTCACTTTTAAAAACAATATTTTGACTTCGAATTGTTTTCTATGCTTCCCTTGGACATTGACCTATCAATACAAAAAAATTGCAGCGCGTTTGTTTGAATATCATAGATGCTACGACGTGATAAGTTAAACGGACCGGGAAATACCATTCTTGGTTACACCGACTATCAGCCAGCGGCCTGTCAAGCTCCGCCTTGAGCATACCGCTTGCTTCACTCGTGGCGGGAACCCTGTGTCAGTGGTTGTAAAGTTTTAAAACACTGCACACATTGGATGTAGAAAAACGTATTGCTCGTGTGTTCGAAAGACCTGCCACGACATTAACTTTTCGTATAGATTCAAAACTGGAGGTAGAATTTAATTAATTTTTTAATTACAAACTACTAATGAATTCGGATGAATGGACATCGTCGTTCACCAATAGGCCTGATTTGCAGTCTTCAACCTCATTTCAAGAGTTTAATCGCTTTCTTCTGTATGTGCCTTAATACCACGAATAATAAAAAAATAAACAAATAAATAATAACTAATATCAATCAAATTATTGAGAATGTTCACTAGGCACTATTTTGTAAGAATTGTACAGTTTACCTCAGTGTGAGTATAAGCCGTTCTTCCTGCAAAATAGGATTCCCTGGCAATTTTTCCAAGCCTTCTGTATGAAATGTTTGGTTAAATAGAGAAGATAATCGAAAGTTTCGATTTCCACTCTGGGGTAGCTAATGAATTTTTCTGGAAAGTTCCGCAGATATTTAAAAAGATAATATTCACCAAGCGCAACCCTTTCATTATTTATAGGGTGAAGGGAACACTCTCGAGAAAATAATTATTGTAATAATAACCACTTTGATTCTGCACTGTCTAATAAATCAAATTCGTCCTCACTATTTTAATCCCTTGCGATATCAAGTCTACACAGAGATTCCAAGGAGATGACCTAATCAGCTGTGATTCAGCTGAGAGATTAAAGCGACCTGTAAACAAGCTCCAATTTGTGCACACCAAGCTTCCTTGTCTTTCATAACACTGATAGCGGAGCCTGCTAGCTTTAAAGCTAGGCGCCAACATGTTCGTACCCTAGGAAGTGAAGGCTCTATAAAGTCTAGGTAGGTAGTATCGTTCGCCATTTTTGTTCTTTCGTTGCCGAGCTACCAGACGAGGAATCTATTTGCCACACCTTTAAGCATTATCATGTCGTAGCTCCTATGATAACAAATCAAAAACACTGTAATTCAGCAAATAATTGATCAGCAAATAACGTCCTCGTGTGCTTTCTGCGAACGCCAACGAAAGAGCAAAAATGGCGGGCGATTATATTAAGTATTTATCGAGCCTTAGGAAATGCATAACGTCATCATCAGCGAATCACAAGACACCCACGTTTAAATGTAGGCAATCTGCAACGTGATTGGCTGCCGGAAATAAGAGCGACGGGACTATAGTAAAATATTTTCCTCTTGAAAATAAAACATTAGAATATTTAAATTTAGAGCCTTATCTATGTCTTACACTGATAATAAACAAATATTTTTGAAAAAGACATTTTCATTGGAATTCCCAGTTTGCCCGGAATGGCTGTCAATGAATAAACAATTGACATATGAATCAAAAATGTAAAATTGGTTTCGCAATAATGAATCGCTGCTAATTACACAAATTTTGTTCTGCTCTTGAGCTGAATCCTAATGAGATCATGCAGTTTTTAAAACGAGTTTCACATTTCTTTACCCTTCGGAAATGAATAACATTTATAATAAACTAGCGACTTGTGCAGCAAATGTTGCAAACTAAGATCATTAGACGTTCAAATGAACATTTTTCAGATTTATTTTCAATGAAGAATAGGCATTCGGAAAGTTATTTGCTTCCATAACAATAAAAGATACTCTCTCTCGAGCCAATACTGAGCATATCTACATCATACCGCCATTAAATATATGTAAAAGACCCAACCCCACGTGATTAATAATTATAAAAATATTTTATTTTTAATAATATTATTATCTTATGTAAGTTTTATAGCTTTCAGTAACATATACTATATATAATATATAGACGTCACTCAGTAAAATATAGAAATAAAAATTAATTTAAGTTGTTCTCTACATCTACTTATATAACCCCAAAACGTTTCACTTTCATATCATTAATATAGCATTAATATGTATAATTAATGGAAAATAGTCACATCATGGCATTAACTACAATAATATTTCATTTCTAATGGTAATAATGTCATCAAACCACCTCAAGTTTTGTAGTTTTTAATATCTAATACACAGCTGTACCCAGAAAATTACACACCACAGAATTGAACCTATAAATTATTTTTAGTAAGTTCATTTTTTAATAACCTATTTAATTTGCGCTCTAAATATGTCATCATTCTTGCAGGTCATGGCCTTCGTGTAATATTATTTACTGTAGTATGTGCTTTGTTTTATTCTGAAATGCAACACGGCCGACTTGATGCTCGCTTCGCTTCTCCTTTACAAAAAAGCGAAGGGAATTGACATTCCACTGAAAACTACTATTTTTCCGAAAAAATTTTAAGTTCCAAGCTTCAAAATGAGGGGTCATTTATTAAAATCCGTGCAGCCGTTTTCCCATAATTTCCATTACCAGTTCAAATTATATATATATATATATATATATATATATATATATATACTAGCCGTACCCGTGCGCTCCGCTGCACCCGTTAGAAATAAATATACAGTAATTACATAATTAAAATAAGACGTTTGATCCAGGAAACATTCGTGTTTGATAGAAGGATAAATCGTTTAATATGTTACTTAAATTAAATTGTATTTAAATAATTAAAATGCGATCATTTTGGTCCAGAGACACTCATTTGGTGCAATGACAATTCCTTTAACATGTTTCTTAATTGTTATTACATGCAACCATAGTTTAATGAACATTGACATCATTTAGATTTAATGTGTATACTTTATTTTACTTGTTATATGTTTCCATTGAATTACGGTAATTATATTATATTATATTATATTATATTATATTATATTATATTATATTATATTATATTATATTATATTATATTATATTATATTATATTAAGTTAGATTATATTATATTATATTATATTATATTATATTATATTATATTATATTATATTATATTATATTATATTATATTATATTATATTATATTATATTATATAAAAGGTGTGTTGATAACGGATGTAACTTACATAAACATTATTTTAAGAAATACAGGAAACGAATATACAGAATAGCCTTTCAAGTTTTCTGTGCATAAGAAGCCATTTTAATCTTACCTGTCCTCAATTCACTCAGAAGTTACTGTAAGAACATTATAGCATTATGTCCATCTAGAGAAACTACACTTTCAAATGGTGAAATAATAATTAATTATACAAATCGGTTAATTTAGCTTCCGATATTACTTCATACAAACACAGAAACATTCTCTGTAGGCTATGTTTCATAACTTTCGATTGTTGTTGTCCAAGGCCCCTTATAGACGAAGTCATTTGTTTTTTATTTCATTACACCGCCTTAGATGGCAGTTATTTTAATTTTAAAACTCATTTATCTCATTAAATATCAGTCCTATCAAAATGTTTGAAAGAATAAAACGTATCGGAAATGATTTTTAAAGATGCTTTTGTTATGTAAGATTTTTCACAAAAATCTATAATAAGCGAGATATTTCGATTTATTTAATTCAGGCCACCTTATAACCCTCTTTTTAAATAATGTATTTTGAATGCCATATAGCCTAAAATCTAAGTTACAACGAACTTAATTTATATTCTAATTTTCATCGAAATCCGTTCAGCCATTATAGCGTGAAAATGTAACAAACATCCAGACAGACAGACAGACATACAAAAAAAAATGTCAAAAAAGCGATTTTCGGTTTCAGGGTGGTTAATTATATATGTTAGGACCAATTATTTTTGGAAAATTGAAAATTACCAGAAAAATTTCGGCTACTACAGATTTATTATTAGCATAGATATATTACGTTTTCAGTGTTTATTAATAAGGTACGTTTTCAGTGTTCTGCCGACTATGGTTGAAGTGGCGTGAAATTGCAGACCACAAACTCAGTTTGCGACGACAGCGAACCTATAAGTTTTCACATCATAAGATCCCCCGCTTTACGAACCGCATAACCGCCTTATCCTTTACCTAAAGCGGTTTCCTGTTATGCGTGTGCATAGAGAACGATACTAGTAAAGTTTCATGAAGATATTACATAAAGGGCGCAGCAGAAGGATTATTAAATCTCACTGTTCTTCTAACAGCCAGAAGCGAAACACTATTTGCACAAGAATCCACAGTCCCATTCTACAATCCAATTATTTTTTAATACTAGGCCACCTCTGTTAATTAACAAACTTAATGCAGAAAGCGGTTAAGTCAATCAACACGAACCCCTAACCGAAAAACCACCGAACTTACAGAACTTATAATTTGAGGAAACAATGGCGGTATACATTTTCACAGTTATAACCGGTACTTTCTGAAGAAGACTTCCACTATTTCAGACCTGTATCTAACTCCTACAGCATTTCGTGGCTATAGTCCTTTCACTACCATAGAAGAGGGTAAAGTCGATCAAAATTTTGCAATTTTCTAATGATATTGAGGTTATGCAATGGAGCGAAGTTCCTCAGACAATAGCATTTTGTCGTCATATCCTTCAATTATGAAGACACGTTACAAGAATTGAATTACAATCTATAAAAAACTGTTTTTTTTTATTTGACTTGTGATCGAAGTTACCTGCTTAAATAGGGTAAAGTCGATCACCATTGAATTTTTAGTTTAAGATCGATTTTAAAATATTGCGGAGTAAAGTCCATCACTGTTTATGTTTTTAAAAAACAAATTAAGTGTATTACATATATTTTATTTGTTACAAGGGGTGTAAAAATAATAATAATCTTCAATATATGCCTATAGCATTATATAGTGTATCTTTTGTTACTGTGATCATACCATTCGATACAATTAGGCCTATAGGTCTCCACTGTACAATCGTGACTATGATTGCTAACTTATAAAACATAAAAACACATTTTAATACTTCACATACCAACAAACAAAGATTTAAGAATTCAAAATTTACATTGAAATACCACACTTCAATTATAATCTAAAATGCAATTCAACAATTGCTTAGGTTTATATCAGATGTTATTTGAAATCTTCGCCTACTCCTGTTACGTTGTTCCCATAGTCAGGTACAGAGGGGTGTACAAAATATGTTCCTTTTACAGTGCTTCTCTTACGTAAGAAATTCACCATAATTTTGTCTTCCTCTTTCCCCACTACCCCATCAATATAAGCTATACTATGACACTTTTCTGTTTATAAGTGTTAGTTGGAGGTATTTCGGTGAACAATTTATTCTTCCTGCTGGTCCTATCTGTTTCGAGTAGGTCGATGGCATGATCGACTTAACCCTACAAAGGTACAAGTTTTCTTAAAATAAAAAGTTTCAATACTAACATTTACGAACTGCAAACCTATTATTTCAGGATACAATCTCAAACGAAAAAAACTTACGTATACTTCCTGTCTCCTTTCACTGCTGACTATAATTTAGAGTTTGTAAGACTTTGTTTTCATTTAAGAGAACAAGTTGAAAATAACAATTTTTACTTCAACGGTAATTATATTGTGTTCCCATTGTTGGCATGCGCAGGATTTTTGTTGTCCCTCTCGCTTACATTTGCTATGTCAGGCAATGAAGTCAGCATAACAAAATTTTGACAAATAACTGAGAAAATATATAATTTTCAATAAAAATCGCAAATTATCGATTTTACACCCACTGATTGACTTTACCCACTTCTACGGTATTAGAATGGGTACTAGTGTAGACAAACAAATTGTATCCATCCGCCTACATATGAGACCAATAAGTTTCTTCTTCCCCTACCTTAGTTGCTGTTATGTAGATACTCATGCTGACTGCTCTGTTTACATTACGAGTTTCCCATCCCTGATTTTGACTGTGCACTACTTCTCTGTGAGTAGAAAATCTTGCGGTCACTGACACATGGTTAATGTTTATATTAAGAATAAAACTAAAAGCCAACAGACTATAGACACAGAATTAAATGAAAGCTATACATGATATATTCAACTGACTACCATTTCCATAAAAAAATGAGTGTCGTGAAGATGACACATACTTTCTCATTATATGTTTATGCAACAAGTCAGCCCTTGACGTGAAACAACTTCAAATTAGTGTAGCTTTGAAAATATTGAGATTAGGACAAATGTTTATATGACTTTTTTGCTCAGAATGTCTTTCAAAATAAGCTCCGTAAATGACGATAAATCCTCGTCAATCACCCTGTATGTAATTAATTTTGTAAAAATTCGAATATAATAATTGCATCGTTATTGTAATTATTTATAATATTGTTTTCATATTTACAAATGTTGACAATTAACATTTAAATTAAGATATAAAGGCTACCTTCATATTCATTGGGAAATTTAGCTGGGTATTAATGGCATCGGAGACTCTTTGCTGTTAGTTCTAAATTTTTAAGATATTTCTTAAAATATTGAATTACGTTAAAAATATGTTTGCAAGGGATAGCGACTATTCAAGTATAAATTTGATCTAGATTAGCTTGAAGGGTGGGAATGAGAACTGATTAGTGATGTAAGTGATAATTCAATAAATTCAAAGGGAAGAAAAAATGAGAAAGAGTTATTATATAAATGCGATGTAGCAGCAACTATAAAGTTCGAACATACGTCGTCTCAATTCTGAATTAGAGTTTGAAGAATTAGATGCTTCTATGCTTTTAGAGATCCTTTACATTTCCATTAATTTTCGTTATATTAATTTTAAAGCTTTAGAATCAGAAACAAAATCTTCCGTAATCAGATGCAAAGTGAGTAATTATACAGCCAACTCCGTAAAATCTGAACTGATTTACTCAGTGCTTATTCTGTCGAAAATTGTTAAGAGGAAAACTTTTCTTGTTACACTTTTATTAACATGCTACGTTTATTTCTACCTAAGATCTTAAATTAGCTCTTTCTTTATTTCTTTCGTAACATCTGACTAAAACATTGTGCATTGCCGTACGAATACTTATTATAGACACAGATTTGCGTAAGCAATCTGTATACTATACTATACTTCATACATGATTAAGACATAAGATGTATGTGCAGATACCCGAAATATACCTGCATTTGTGTCCTAACAGAATTGTTCAGCATTTTTCATTATGTCAGTGACTTTCTTTTTTGAAGTGTAGAATTATATTGAACTTTAAAAATAAAACAACAAATGTCTCAGGACTCAGAATGTTAAATTCTGAACTTTTCATATTTCGACCAGACCTTACGTTCTGTACTTTCAGACAATTTCAACGTTAAGACACTAGACAGAGACATGACAGTTATCGTTTTAAGAATAGAACAACACAAGTTCAGAAATACTCAATTCTGCCAACTGCAACTTTCCAAAAAAAAAAAAAAACAAACAGAAGAAACGCAGATAATATAATAGAAAGACTGAAACACTTTTCTTACTTTAGGTATATCTCACACACATGACAAACCAGCTGACCTGTGCCGTTTCAAAAGGAGTGAGCGTGCAACATATCTTCCTTTTTATACCAGGACGGGTTATCAACTTCCGCACAACTGTGTACCAGTACATCTGTTCCTTTTTTCCGGAATTATTTTTCTCTTAGACAGGTTGCCTTCGCATGGGCTTAGCAGTCCTGTCCACCCCATGTCCTCTCTTAAGACATTTTCTGCTTCAGAGAGTTGGTACCGACTTCGTTCTCCTTAGTCGTTCTCTACAGAGACGGTTGACAGGAAGAAGAGGCCCGTATTTCTTTCTAGATATGTTATAACTTATTATACAGTGTGTACCAAAATATAAAGAAGAACGCAGCAAAATACAGGACTTAATATCGCAGCCACGAGCGTAGCAGAAACGGTAGTACTTTTGCCTGCTGATTCGGAGCTGCGCTCGGGCGTGGGTTCGATTACCGCTTGGGCTATGTAAAGTGCGGTCGGGGCGTGATGTTGATCACATTACCTCATTCAGCTGACGAAGTTGCGTGATCTTATTTCGTATGCCATGTGACTGTATCGGCGCTTACTGATGTTGCATTATGTCTCTGCCGATGAGATTTAGATTTAGATTTAGATTTTATTTAATAATAACATTTACATAAAAACGTTACATTAAAATACCCCGAGAGAGCAAAGCTCGTGTTCGGGGACAGTTCCGTTACGTAGATATACATACTTTGTAGACAAAATACTGAAGAAAAAAGCTCACATAAAGATGATAATAAAATTAGTAAATAATAATACTAGTAATAACTGAGTGAAAAAAGAGACGATGGTGAGGTTGATGGATTAATATTAAATTATTATTAGTAGTATAGTTAGTGCAGGTCATATTGATATAGTAACCAAGGTAAAATAGAAAAATACACTTAGGATAGAAATAAACTTGTTTTACAATACATGGTACATAATATACACAGGGAAGTCTGTCATATAAATTTTTTAATTCTGGATCTGAAAATTTCATTGCTTAAAGTAGTCAATTCTGGATGAAATTTTATTATCGAATTATATAGACGTGGACCATAATTTGTACTGTGTAGTAAAGCAGCAGATGTGAAACATTTAGGTTCAACTAATTTAAGAATTTCATTTCGTCTTGTATTATGAGCATGTGGCTGAGCTACAAATTTCATTCTATTTTTATGATAGAATTTCATTAAAGACTATTTATAAATTTGGTCAATTCTAAAAACATTCAATTCGGAATGGATAAAATTTGTTGGATAATCCAGTCGCCTTTTCAAACAAATTTTGATTATACGTTTTTGCAACATAATTAGAGGAAAAAGAGTAGTTTTTGTAATGCCTCCCAATCTAGTTATACCATATTGGATAACAGATTCAACTATAGCCAAATAAACCAAACGTAATACATGAGTAGGCAAGTAATGACGGAGGTTTACAAATTTGTAAATTGTTTTACGTATCCTGTTACATAAAAAGGTGATTTGCCTATCCCATTTCAAGATCGTTATATTTCAAGTGGCTTACGTGTATCTTGGTCGTGGGCGTCAAAGTATCATAAAGCATTACAACCTTCCACTATCTCTCTTTCCCCTCACCAAAAACTTTGACGTTGCACAGAGACAAATATACAAGGTGATTCACGAGGATTTACCTTCCTTTACGGAGCTTATTTCTGAAGACATCATCATCCTATAGCTCTACGGCCCTTTGAGTTTAGCCTCGGCTTCCTTTGTGATAAATGGCCAAATGCCTGATTTTATCAATTTGGCATCTTTTATTGGGATTCTCAACAATAAAAGTTTTACGAGGTGAGATTGTCCTGCCCTTTCGCAGTAGTTCACCTAACTAGGCCTCGGGTGCTGCCGTTGGCCTATGAAAGGCTCCTCCGCCACCAACTCCAATGTGAACCCTGCTGCCAATTCACATCATCCTACAACACCTAATCTCAGGTTACCCCAAGCAGCTCTTCCAGGACCCCTATCTCTCACTAGTTCACTGACACAGTCCGCCGAAGAGATTGGTTAATTCCTGAAGACATTTTGAGCAAAAAATGTCATATAAACATAGTTTCTATTCTCAGTATTTTCAGAGTTAGGCTGCACTAATTTCAACTTGTTTGTAAAATATGTTTTTTCTTTAGTTTGAAGGTAAAATAATAATACAAATAGAGAAAGAACCATTCAGAAGTATCATTTCTTTAATTGGCAAGAATTATGAAGCTAAGAATGTGCTGTGAACTCTTTAGTTGCTTCGTACAGACATCTTTTTCTATTTTTAACTACAAAATTACATTATTCTTACGCACTTATCACAACAATTATTACAAATCACACCACTTCCACCGACTTAATTATTTGCAGTTCAATTTTGCATCCTAATTTACAGTCTTGGAGAGTTTACAACACATTTTAAAAAATGTCGCCGTCCGCTTGAGTACACTTGGCCGCACGCTTGTGAACGGCACTCGTCGCTCTACGTAACTGCATACGGCTATCTTTGATTTCCGTAGCGCTCGCGCTGGCTGCTGACTGCACGCTGACCAAGATCACGCGTTCACAGCAATGCGTTCCAATAACGAAACGTAACTCTAAAATATTGAGAATAGGACCCATGTTTATATGACTTTTTTGCTCAGAATGTCTTCGGAAATAAGCTCCGTAGAGGACGGTAAATCCTCGTGAATCATTCTGTATAATAATAATAATAATAATAATAATAATAATAATAATAATAATAATAATGTTTTATTTTCGCTGGCAGAGTTAAGGCCATAAGGCCTTCTCTTCCACTCAACCAGCCTTAATCAATACAATACATAAATTTAAATTACAAATATTTTCATTACACTTAAAAGGTTCTCCAGCAATAATCTTCACTACACATTTATTTAAATTTAGATAAATCTATAAGGTAAAGCAGTAACTTAATTTATGAGCTAATTTAATTCAATGAATTATAATTAATTTAATATTTGAGATAGCTAGTAAAATGATGAAAATTAATTTAATATAAGCTTACTAGGACTATGTTACAGGGAGAATACATATATATATATATATATATATATATATATATATATATATATATATATATATTTCTATTTCTATAATGAGAATATTAATGTAATTGCCATTAGAGGTTTTGTAAATCTATTTAGAGAAATTAAAGATAATAATAATAAGAATGGACAGATGTTAGTTTCATTATAAGTAACAAATATTAATCAGCAATTCATCTGTTAAGTAAGAATTTATGTAATTTTGACCTAAATGAAGCTATTGTCCAACAACCCCTTACATCACTCGGAAGCGAGTTCCAATTTCTAGCGACTGAAACTGTATAGGATGAAGAATATAAAGATGTCTTGTGGTAGGGTATAATGAGTAAATTGTTATAATGAGATCTTGTACTTAGCTGATGATATGCGGATAAATTTTGAAAACGAGAAGCCAAATAGATTGGGGTAGCGGTGCGCAGAATTTGAAATAAGAGAACAAGAGAATGCAGGGCTCGTCGATCGCTTAGCCAAGACAGAGTTTGGAAAGACGGGGAAACATGATCATACTTACGAATATTACAAATATAACGGACGCACGCATTATGCACACGTTGTAGCCTGTTGCTCAAATTTGCATTTAGGTTACTTAATATAATATCGCAGTAGTCAAAGTGTGGCATCACGAGTGTTCGTACAAGGATTAATTTTAATTTATCAGGAAGAAAGTTCTTCAGTCGCTTTAATGAGTGAATAATGGAAAATATTTTTTTGGAAGTGTGATTCACTTGTTCATTCCATTCCAGGTGACAATCCATATAAATACCAAGGTTCTTCACAGTCGTACTGTATGATAGATAGATAGCTTTATTGATATTGTTGACAAAAGTACAAAACTTAATAATTTAACAAAAGATCTATATACAAATGTAGTTCTACATAATAAATATACAATTTCCTAAACTAATTAATCTATCGCAAGTGACAATAATTTATTGGTTCAAACTTGCACTTACGTCTTGTTTTAGTGCATGTTTAAACCAATCGTGATAATCCTTAAGACTTTAAACCTTAATTATTTGCTCCTTTTCAAAAATCTAATTGTAATATTTAGGTCTTATTTTACATAATAATTTATTATTCCAATTAGATGATCAGATGTCGACATACTGTAAGTCATGAACCTGAAATAGCTGAATCGGTACATTCCATATGTAGGTTAATCTTTCTTTCTTACAATATTTTCATGTCAGCAGAAACGTTTGCGTAACTTCTACGAAGACTACCGCATGCCTGCTAAAAACAAGCTTGACAAATTGCTTACATAATCAACCTCAATTTAGTATCATCATTATGTCGCATGTACTCATTATCGATTCATTTCTGTTATGATTTCTATTATGATCTAATAAATTTATTATAATTGCATTCTTATTGAAATTAAAATATATTAGTTAACCAATTTATAAAGTCAAATTTTCTTCTGAACTTTTACTAATTAATATAACTATCGGAATATCTTAATAACTATCTTAGTTCTCTATTTTCAATTTTTTTTATTGTTTTAAAAAACCTTGACGTAATTCTATCTTATTTTCAAAACCTGTCTTCTTACCTTATTTAATTAATAATAAGTTTTTCTGATTTTAGGAAAATTTAATCTTTGCTGATGCCTATCTCTTAGTAGGTAGTTTCGTTCAGTATCTATAGTTTTGATTGAATCTACTTTATTTCTGTTAGAGTTTCTATTTGTCATTTTACCTCTTATTAAATGTTCGTCACCTGCTTCTACTTCATAAGTCGTACTGTATGGAATAGTAGTATTATTTACAATTATCGGTGGCAAATTTTGTTTGTCACACTTCGATCTTTGAAGTTCTATTAAGATTGCCTGCGATTTACTTGCATTTAAATTAAGTCCGTGCGTTTTCGAACATATGGATATAGAATTCAAGTCATCATCTGCACGAGGAAGATGACTCAGCTACTCTATTTAAGTACGCGCCGTAATTTCTCAATCCAACATCTTTGCCGTTAGTATGAGCAACTAATTGTACATTTTTTTTTCTATCTGCTGTGAAATTATGATGGGAAGAAGGATAAATGAAGCGAGACTACAGGTACGAAGGAATAGAGGAGTTCAAGATTTAGAAGAGAAGAAGTGAATAAAAATTTCTTCTTCTATCTAGTTTATGCCAACTTACTGCTTCCAGAGATGAGGTAATATCATTATACCTAGATATTTGCGAATACGGCATACAAAACTTACAAATTACGATCACGTTGCAGTTTTATCTTCTTGTTACTGGAAAGATGGTCAGTAAAAGATAAGCATTATCAAAATAGAGCAATACAATCATCTGCAGGGGGGACTTTCAAACAAATAATTATTAATTAATGTATAATCACTAGGGGAAACCTGGGCAAAGCGTATAAGCTAAGAACAAATAATGCCACAGGCTTTATTTTGGTGCTCCCGAAATAAAAACTTCATAACATTGGTTGTGATACATGTTATCCACACATCTAAAAAAAAAACAGCAATTCGTTTCTCGTACCTACGGACAGTGATATGATTTGAGAGAGAAAATATAGTTCATTATTCGTTTTGCTCGGGTACACGGGCAAAGCAAATAATTAACCCGGGCAAAGTGAATATACCTATAACATTTTCATATTTCTATTTAATTTTTATTCACTGATAATAAATTTATATCAACACTTAAACACGGTGTTAATGAGGCATATTAGACGATAAGAAATGTTATTACAGTCCTTTACAGCACGTTACATTAATACAAAATGCAAATTTGAACAAGTCGACGTTTCATTGGCATTGAAGACTTGGATATCTTCTGCTTTTGCTCCTGCTCATACGTTACTTCTCTTTTAACGTTTTTAATCGATATAGATGTAAGAGCTTCAGAGCGCTGACATTTTCTTCGTTTACCTCGTATCTTTCCAGCATTCACTTTTGGCACTGGTTTAAATCAAAAGAACTGACTTGGTTTCTCTTGCTCACGATGCTGAGAGTTTTGGTGTAACCGGAACTGAAAATCTAAGCGTAATTGATGTATTGATTATTCCTTCAATCTCTGAAGATAAAGACATCATAGAGGTGGTTGATTCTGAGAGAGCATTAACTGTTTCTTCAGTCGCTGACGAAGCTGGCACCGTAGAATTTGTTAAATCTGAGCCAGCTGTCGTTTCGCTGATTTCCGTCTCAAGTGGGCAATCTCTAAGTTGATCTGGAGCAAAATCTTCATCAACAAACACATTATGGTTGTATGGCTAGATAGCAGAACCACTCACTGGAAGGTTTTTATTTCTTCAAGTGATTTCTTCATGCTTCTTCAGACCATTTGGCTTGTTCCGCCTTCCTCTTGAAAAATTAAACCATCTGAAAACACATTACGACCTTTTTAAGTAAAAATTAAGATCAGTTTTCCTGATTTGTAATTTAATTAGAGTGGCTTAATTCCTCCACTATGTAAAAAGATCTAACACGCTTTATTACAATAGACAAATACATACAAAAATACAGCTAACACTTATATAATCAAATAAAGGTGGCAGGGCAAAGCGGATAAATTATCCACTTTGTCCTATTCACTTTGCCCGCAGACGCCATTTCGCTTTTCATTTAAGGTTATACAAATATAAACGTTAATAATCTTCTTCGTAAGTACGGCACTTTAGAAGTAATCGTATCGCCTTTATATTACTATCACATAACTAAGAGTTTCTGCAGTATTGTGTGTTGTACACATGTTTCTCTTACCTTGAAATATTTTAGGAAAACAGTCAATTTTCTTCAAACACACGCTGACTTCTTCTCTCTAGATAGAATAACGACAAGTCAGTTCCAGCAGTGTAATCTGGTTGGGATTCTTCCCCAACATAGCAGAAAGCGCTACCTGTTGGCGTTTCTTAGAAATATGCATTATTCTCTTTGCCGTGATTATTCGTTTTGCCCGGGTCTCCCCTAATAACATTATACATTAATTATTAACCTCAATAAAACGAAGAAATAAATTTCATTTAAATTTATTTCGTTAGCTACGTTAATTAAAGTAAATGTAGGCGGAAATGTGGTGAACGTTTCTGCACATACCTCTTCTTCAAATTATGGAAATATAGGCCTACCTTAATTTAATTCAAATCTGACACACCAATGTGTGAAGTTGTGCGAATCATATACAAAGTTAAAGAATACTAATTTCAAGCAGGATAAGATAACAATAAGGCAATTTAAACTTACTGGAAAATTGTCGACCTGATTAATTTGACTTGTTAATAATTCTGTTACAATGGTCAGATGTTTGAATTACCCAGTCCGATCCTGTCTGCTCCAGAGTCAGCTAGAATAAGATATTCATTCGCTGCAGTGCAATGCTTTATCACACCAAGCCAGTCTTTTCAATGGATTATACATTAAACAGAATTTTATTATTTTTTTAATTTTTCGTAATTATATCAGCTAGATAATTTATTCAAGATCGCACTGTGACAAAGGAATACTAATTATTTCTTCAGGTCTTCTTTCCATCTTCAGATATTTATTTCTCTAAAGATTTGTATTGTAAAATATTAGTGTGAAATGTTCGTTATTTGAAGTGTTCAGAATCATAGTGGGCCAAGCGCCATTTACTAAAACCGTAGAAAACAAAGGTTAAAATGAAGTTATTACTATAATTCAATGGAAACATATAGCAAATAATATACACATTATATGTCATAGAATCTTTTAATTCGAGATTATTTCGGTATTCATTGTGTATTGTATATTATTATCGTATTGGGAAGACTTTCCGATCTAAGTGGAATTTTGGAAAACGTATTATGTGTCTTTCACGTGTTAAATTTTATGTTACCTTGTTATCATGTTTCGGCCTGCTATTGGCCATCATCAGAACTGGTTGTTGCTGATATTGGCGCATTTTGTTTTGTTTCCTGTGGGGGTGTGTTTGTGTAGTGTAATATCAAATATATTGCATAAGAAAACAGATACAACTCCAATATAATATACAACATAATACGAAAAACAAAACATAATCATAAAAAAACATAAGAATACAACACAAACACAAGAAGACAAAAATACATCACACTAACATACGAAAAGAAAAGCACACACAAAATTGCAACCAAAAAATTAAATTACAACATCGCATACAGAACAAATAATACTCCACAAAAACATCTCAACACACAAACAACACAAACAAACAAATACAACCACACACGCGTATACAAACTCAACTGTAACACCTGCAAGCACTTCTACATAGGACAGACAGGCAGATCATTTCAAACATGTTACAAAGAACACATCAGAGCCATAACAAAATTACAAAACACTTCCACATATGCAGAACACATCACAAATACTAACCACACCTACAGAGACATCAACACAGACATGGAAATTCTACACATCCAACTAAAAAGCAGAAACTAAACACACTAGAACAATACGAAATATACAGACACACAAAAACACATCCAAATGAAATTCTCAACACACAACTCAATTTCAGAACACACACACTCTTTGACTCCACATTACACTACACAAACACACCCTCACAGGAAATAAAACAAAAGACGCCAAAACCAGCAACAACCAGTTCTGATGATAGCCAATAGCAGGCCGAAACATGTTAACAAGGTAATATAAAATTTAACACGTGAAAGACACATAATACGTTTTCCAAAGTGATACAGTGTTAAAAGTTGTGTAATCAAGATGTATAAGTGGAATTCTTAACAATGGTGATTGAAACTGTATACACCAAAAGTGAAGATAAGTGAACCCTATATTCAGCTATGGTGCTTTATATTGGTTAGAACTCCTTAGTCGGGTTTGAACTCGCGAACCTCAGATCCAGTAACATGCACGTTAACCACTGAACCACTGAGAGGGAAAAGTCATTTTAGAGAGATTAATATTAACATTGGGAATGAGTCTGGAACCAGACTGGCTCTCCTTTCCTTTGGTATGTATGGAATTAACATTGTATCGATCGCTAGCCTTTGCTTTGTATTATACTAATGAATTTATATTGTGAACTTGCTGGTGGAAGGAATTAGACGAGGCCCCTTAATTTATGGATCCTGATTCATTTAATCCTGCTGTATATCTAGGTCAGAAAGCATGGGTAGACATAACGGCTCGGTTAGAAAAGCCAACGTACTATGGTAGGAACGATCATGATTTTAAAATCAAATGTAGGAAACAGAAAACGGATGTAGGTAAATTCTCATTTTTAAATAGAACTATAAATGATTGGAATGACCTACCTGCAGCGGTCTTTGAGGGCTGTCCTTCCTTAAGGAGATTCAAGAATAATTTAAAGAGTTGTGTATAAAGTGAAAATTAAAATTAAGGTGACATTCAACATTTAATTTTTTTTAAGGTGGCATGTATTTATCTAGCCTGACGAGTTTACTTCCTTGGTTTGAATTGTAAATTATTTAAAAATAGCGTGTAAGAGGGCCTTAGACTAGAAATGTTTAGTTTAAATGTAGTTCTGTTTATAAGTACAGTATGCATAAGAATGCAATTATTTGACTTATTTGAACTGTTGTATCAGTGAAGCGAGGTGAGTCAGTGAAGTTATGGTTTTACAGTGAAGTGAACAGTTCCGATCAGTGATAATTTATAGCGTCAATGAAATGTGTTCTATAGTGTCAGTGAAATGTGTTACAGAGTGTCAGTGAAATGTGTGCTAAAGTGTCAGTGAAATGCGTCATAGTGCCACTACAGGGAATGAGATGAGAGTAAAGTGAAAGACTATTGAAACTTATGTAGGACCTATACATAATCATGTAGGTTGTGTTGTAAAATTAGGTGTTTTATTTTATGTTTTATTATTATTGTGTTAAATTGTATTGTGTATTCTTATTGTATTGTGTATAAAATTGTATATGTGTTGTAAATTTTATTATGTATTGTAAATTTTATTGTGTATTGCTTATCATTTTAACTGTGTATTGTTAATATTGTATATACCACTGCCACCGGGTGCTTGCCCACTTGCAGTGTAAATAAATACATACATACATATTACACCATTCCTCTACGAAGCTCCTCATGTGTAATAGTAACGCTACGTTACTTAACAAATAAAAATAAATATCAGATTGCAACTTGCATTTGCGGAAAAATGAACTATCCCTAAACCTTGCACATCTCATCATCTCTTTACCGCCATGGTACGAAAATAAGCTTAAAATCTTACAACACTCTTTAATTCTGAGATAACACAGCAAACAAGCTACACTCGTTCACGTCTTAGTACAGTGGTGGGCAAAATGAACGCAACCCACAAGACAGGATTTAAATGGCAACTATATACTGTGGGAGGGGTTGCACTCTACAGTGCAGTGACGGATTTACAGACAGTTGCGCCACTACACTCCTATCTACTATATGTAATTAGAATAGTCCATTCACGTGATATTTAATTAATCATTTTTCAAAGCAATTTCTTCGAAATTGGGATTTATATCTGTGCATGCTATTTTCAGTTGCGCAATGAGATGAGCATCGCTTAAGCGGGATCTGTGGCTGGACTTTATAAATTTGATTTTAGAATACAGCTGTTCGCATTGGTAGGTTCATGAATACATACCGTCATTTCCCACAACAATGGTCCTCGAACACAACTATGGTCCACGGTACAACCATTCAAAGATCATTGTAGAAGTAACATAGACCGTTCGTAGATAGCTGCAGTGACTTGAATTCAAACTACAGTACAGCAAGAATATAGATAAACGAGATACTACGTTATGGAATACAAAATTTGAATAGTTGTATCGTGGACAATAGTTATGTTCCAGGACCATATTTATGGGAAATGACGGTACTCATTATTTTTGAAGCAAACTGACTAAGCAGTGGATATGTAGTACTGGACATCTTTTTAAACAAATTTAGCCCCCTGTAGACATTCACATTCTGCTTTCAAGAAGCCATCATTCTGCAAATCCAGTACCTCTAACTGCAATTCTGGGATAACATTTCCAATTTAAACATGAAAAGGAGTGGCAAAAATATTGAAATCTTTCTCCATCCTTTGAAAATCACTGAATCTGTGTTCTTTGAACTCATATAACAGGTAATCTATTTTAAGAATGTACATATTTAAGTCCGCGTCCTGAATATTTGTAACTGATCCTAAACATGAGAACTGAAAGAACCTTCTCTCTTGTAAGTGTGATATCCTCTCGATTCATATGATTCTGCGAAAGACATTGTATCACTAATGAAGCTCCGAAGTACAGCTATCCAGTATAATTCGCCACGTACATGAGCAGTATTTTCATGGAGTGGGGAAAGGGGAAGGTAGGGGGTAAGTTTGATGCTTCGCTGAGGTCTGACGTCACTGTGGCAATGCCGCGAGAATGCCCACCATTGTCTTAGAACAACGACAGTAGAAAGAACAATTTTTAATTACACGTAACACGCCTTCGTTGATCCGAAAATGGAGAAAATTATTACTTATTAATTAAAAATTCCAGTTCTATTACTAACGGAAAGAGAAAGTGCCAACGAAAAATGGAGAGAAAGATGCTGAACATCACACTCGGACACAGACTACGTAACGAAGACATAAGAAGACAAATACACCTCAAAGACGCAGCAAAAACAGCCGACAAGCTGAAGAAGAAATGGGCAGGACACGTGATGCGACTCAACGAAAACGGTGGACACACAAGGATTGGCAAACGGAACGCTGGAAGACAGAAGACAAGGTGGGCAGACGAACTTAGAGCAAGATTCGGCCATCTATGTTCAAGAACAGCGAAAGACCGACAACAATGGAAACTAATCACAAAGTGACTTGCAACCTAAACAGTGACTAGTGAACAATGAGCCCTTCAGTGTTAATCCTGACAGCATCTCAAACTATTACATTACAAAAGTGACCATCATTCCCGGAGTGGCTAACCGGGAACTGCTTGACAAGCCACCCTGCATAGTCAGGAGGCCCTTGCCCTTCACGAGATTTCGTGGCTAATTCTTAATTAATTATTATTATCATCTTTAGAGACATTCAGAACTGGAAGACAGAAGACAAGGTGGGTAGACGAACTTAGATCACGATTCGGCCATCTATGGTCAAGAACAGCGAAAGACCGACAACAATGGAAACTAATCACAAAGTGACTTGCAACCCAAACAGTGACTAGTGAACAGTGGACCCTTCAGTGTTAACCCAGACACCATCCCAAACTATTACATTACAAAAGTGACCATCATTCCCGGAGTGGCTAACCGGGAACTACTTGACAAGCCACCCTGCATAGTCAGGAGGCCCTTGCCCTTCACGAGATTTCGTGGATAATTCTTAATTAATTATTATTATCATCTTTAGAGACATTCAGAACTGGAAGACAGACGACAAGGTGGGTAGACGAACTTAGATCAAGATTCGGCCATCTATGGTCAAGAACAGCGAAAGACCGACAACAATGGAAACTATACAAAGTGACTTGCAACCCAAACAGTGACTAGTGAACAGTGGACCCTTCAGTGTTAACCCAGACAGCAACCCAAACTATTACATTACAAAAGTGACCATCATTCCCGGAGTGGCTAACTGGGAACTACTTGACAAGCCACCCTGCATAGTCAGGAGGCCCTTGCCCTTCACGAGATTTTGTGGCTAATTCTTAATTAATTATTATTATCATCTTTAGAGACATTCAGAACTGTTTTTAATATCATATTCAGCGACTTCGTTCATCTATTATCAATCTCATTCACCGAGGCAAAGATTGAATTAGCGCAGTCACTTGCTAGGTTCTTCCGATGCTTCTTGGGTGACGTTCCAGAATTCTTTCTGTGTCTTGGGAGGTGGATCTGGTGAGTCCATTACCAATCACTACATTCTCCACGTAATGTTTATATTTAAACTGACCAGCAGTTTGGAAATACTATAATGATTCTACGTATATCCTTTTTTATAAAGTCTTCTCGTAATTATAAAACATAAATATTGCACATATCCTATACACACCATATTGTGTAACTAAACTGATCTTTGATGAAGCTAAATGTTATGTTTTATTTAACGACTCTCGCAACTGCAGAGGTTATATCAGCGTCGCCGGATGTGCCGGAATTTTGTCCCGCAGGAGTTCTTTTATATGCCAGTAAATCTACTGACATGAGGCTGTCGCATTTAAGCACACTTAAATGCCATCGACCTCGCCCGGGATTGAACCCACAATCTTGGGCATAGAAGGCCAGCGCTATACCAACTCGCCAACCAGGTCGACTTGATGAAGCTGTATCTTGATTTAGCGTATTATTATTATTATTATTATTATTATTATTATTATTATTATTATTATTATTATTATTATTATTACTTTTCATTTGCAATTGATCTTATGATCACCACAATCAATTAGGAGATAATTTTTATGTTTAGCATCTTCTGCCGACCTCTGGAGAAAGAAATAAGGAAGAGACTAGTGAAGTACTTTGTGTGGAGTGTATCATTGTATGGGGCAGAACCATGGACATTACGACGAAGTGAAGAGAAGCGAATAAAAGCATTTGAAATGTGGATATGGACAGAGTAAGAAACGAAACTGTTCTGGAAAGAGTGGGTGAAGAAAGAATGATGCTGAAACTGATCAGGAAGAGGAAAAGGAATTGGGTGGGTCACTGATTGAGAAGAAACTGCCTACTGAAGGATGCACTGGAGGGACTGGTGAACGGAAAAAGAGTTCGGGGAAGAAGTTATCAGATAATAGACGACATTAAGATATGGATCATATGAGAAGACAAAGAGGAAGGCAGAAAAAAGGAAAGATTGGGGAATGCTGGATTTGCAGGGAAAGACCTGTCCTTGGGAGAACACTGATTGAAAATCCTGGTCATATCTGGTTTTTATATCAATCACGTTTTACATAAGAAATCCATTGTTTCGTGCACTGAATCATGTTTTTATATATTCATGTAAATCCTACTTTATATTTAAGAGATTTCAATAGTGTCCTCGCTTATATATGTAACTCTTCTGTTTCTGTAACAACTGACAGCATTTAGCACAAAAATATTCAACAGTTTTTCACATTTTAACTCTACAATTCTAGGGAAAAGTCTGCGGATTCATGTGAACAAATACAGCTACCGAGATAATACCCATGATCCTCGTAATGACTGTATGTTTTAATCCACATCTCATTTCCGACTGTATAACACAATGGATTAACGTACTTTTTAAAGAGCGGAAATACGAATTGTAAATATTTAACAACGTTTGATGGTCAGAATTAGAGAAATGTAGGAATACGGGCATCCCAATTACAGAACAAACCATAGGGTACAGAGAATATTATATAATTTTATATATATGCTGTCCAAGGATTAGATTCATTACTCCCTTGCCCAGAACTGAGTTAGCTTCAAATTTCTTGTAGTGATCGACTTGCTCCGATCTCCAGCAATCATGTAACGTGGAATTAAAGTTAAATGAAGAATTGCAAATTCTCTACCGCTTGACTTCCATATTAATTCATTTATTTGTTACTGAACATAACAGGCAAAGCCCAATTACAATGTTCAAGACTGACAAAGTAATTTATAAAACATAAACAAGGAGAAGGAAACAAACATACCCTTATTAAAAACTGAAACAAAACAGAAAAGAGAGAAAGAAAAAAAAAGAGAAATTGAAAATAAGGTGTGAAAGTAGCTTCAAATTAATTAACAACAATTTTCTGTAAAATATAACAAATAATTCTGCATTTAGAGAAATTCATATTGAAAATATCAATATTCGGATGAGGATGTAATTTATTGTAGCCTATAGGCTAATTGTAGCATTTGGAAAACTGGGGAATTTTTGTGCGATTCAGTATATGCTCTTGGTATGAAAAAGAAATTTCGAAATTTTGCATTAAGCTTAGGTGCATATAATGTTATATGATAAAATTAACGAAGACAGTCCGACTTATTGTTAATAATTTTATAAACAAAGTTTAAAGATTGACAATTTTTTTAAGTTGACTCCCTGAAGTTACTAGATGAATCTAGCCGATGAGAATTTTAACAGGTATGTGTTACATAAATATTCATTTTACTTTCAAATCCATTTTTCCGTAAGAATATTTTTCTTGATTCAACACCAACTTTTTAAGCCAAATACTAATCAATCTGGATGATTTTTTACTGCATGTTTCTAGGCATTTATCTGGTAAGAAATGCTGTTGGTTTATTTTATTAATATTTTTTCCATAAATTACAGAAATAATATTTTAAAAATTAAAAAAAAATTGAAAGTGAATAAATGAGATATTTCATAAAATGAATGCATAGAAATGTTTCTCTATGTCTTGTGAAAATAACCAAAAAAAAGGGAAACTTAAAAATTGAGAGCTTCTACTGGAAACTTCGGCTTGAATATATTTCTAAAAAATGTAAAAAAATAAATAAATAAAAAATCAAAAGCCAAAAACATGTGGGAATTCAAAATTTGGGTTTTGTTAATTAGTCCTTTACATAGTAAGTCTCCTCTCAAAATCTGGTTGAAAAATGATTAGGGAAAAGGTTGTCATTTTTAGTGAGCTCTCTCCTTAAGATTTTAAAAAGCAGTACTACATAGTACACAGTTATTTTGTGTTACATTATCAAACCATTTGAAAGAAACATAACATTTACAAGAGAGTATTCATCATTTACGCTGAGTCAAACTTCTATTTGTATGTAAAATTGAATGGAGATTTCAAATATGTAAAATTTAATATAGAGTGCCATTTAAATAAAGTGTTACTTTTATGCCACACCCTGTACATGAATCAATACTTTTGTGAGACTACAGCCATAAGTTTTAGTTAGACATCTCCAACAATTTTTGTGTTTGGTGTTTTTTCATAAAATGAATATATAAAAATTTATTAGCAATATTCCATACTTAATTAATACACTGTATATCATAACGTGTACATAATATCTGCGTCCGATTTATTTTCAATATCCGCCGACATGATCATATATCGGAATATTTTCCTACGACTCTCCTAGCTCCGCTTGCAAGATCGACGTTTAGTACATTCTCTTTGCCTGCTATATCGAATTATACATGATTCCACACCCAACTACCTTGCCTCTCGGTTCACTCTCCTAGCTTCACATCATAATCGTAATACACGTTCACAGCACAATCTGTTGCTATCAATACCACGTCATCAGACATCTCTGTACTCAAGTTCTTTCTCAATAGCCATGGCCCGCTCATGGAATTCGCTGCCGCTGGAAATCAGGGGTAGTCTTAGTTCCCAGTTGTTTAAAATTAGGTTGTTTAGAATTATTTTAAATGCAAAGAATTAGTTTTTAGGTATAATTTTTATTTATTATTATTATTATTATTATTATTATTATTATTATTATTATTATTATTATTATTAATATTATTTTATACAGTCATTACTTTATTTTTCCATTAACATTAATATCTAGGTAATTGTCATTGTCTCAATTTAACCCGTGCTGTGCTGATCATACTAATTGTAAGTTACTACTTCTTTAGTTCTGAGATTATATTCATATGTATTAATTCTTTTTTTTAAGTTAATACTTGTATACTGGAATGTATTTTTCTGTTTGTGATTATGTATTCAGACTCTTTTTTATTATATATATATATAATTATTATTATTATTATTATTATTATTATTTTTATTATTATATTTAAGCTAATACTGATTGTGTATATATATTCAATCTCTCTTTTTACATTATTATTATTATTATTATTATTATTATTATTATTATTAATTTTTTTAAGTTAATATTTGTATACCGGTATGTATTTTTCTGTATGTGATTTGATCCTGGTTGAGCGGAAGAGAAGACCTGAAGGCCTTAACTCTGCCAGGGAAAATAAAGCTATTATTATTATTATTATTATTATTATTATTATTATTATTATTATTATTATTATCAGTCGGCTTCTAGTCGTCATGAAGAGCAGTCGACTCTTTGTGTAGCTCCGCTGTTTTCACAGTGTTTAGTTATTACTACATTCGTCTGTGTCCTCATTTAAGGCGCTTAGTTAACTGCGTACAATGCCGCCTAGTAAAGATACATGTTCTAAATGTAGCGCTGCTTTCTTCGGCAGACAAAAGTTCCTAAAGTGTGTTGGGCCTTGTGGCCTAAGATTTCATCTTGACTGTTTAAATATGAGTGAAGTGGAATACGATTTTTTCATGAAGGGAGGCATTTCCTCCTTCAAGTGTGATGAGTGTACCAGTGCTGCGAAGGCGGTTCATGGTGATAACACTCCTGTGAAACCGACCAAGAAGACCGATAAGAAGATCATCTCGCCTACTAGAGAACTTGAACTACCTAATTTACAAAGTAAGGAATCTCTCTCTGTTCAAATAGAGACGGTACGATTGAATAGTGAATCCATTCTAGATACTTTAACAGTTATTCTGGAGCATGTTAAAAATCTTGAAAAAGAAATGGGCGAATTAAAGAGCGAGAATACTGCCCTCAAATTACAAATGGCCGAGATTTTGGTAAAAAAATTCCTGTCCTTGTAAGCCTGATCAGATTGTCCCAAAATTGGGTCAACAGTCCACTGTTCACCCGGTTACTAAATCCTACAGTAGTGTTTTGTCTGACACTGTTAATTCTCGCAATCATGCGAAGTCAGCACCGAGTACTTCATTTGCTCTTACTCATCATAACAGTAATGAGGTAATCTCTGCTGTCGTACGCACAGACGATAGCACTGTTGCGTTATCAAATAACGTAGACTCCGATGGTTTTCAAACTGTCACTCGCAAAAAATTTAAGAAACGAGATCCTAAAGTTGGCACTCTAACTAATAGCAACTTAGAAATGGCTCCAGAGAGAATCAGAACCAAATCTCTTTTTGTTTCTAGATTTAGTCCTAATGTAAACGAGAATAATATTAAGGATCCACTCTTTCATCAACGTAAATTAAGGTCTCTCGAAATAACTAAATTGAAAACAAAATACCAGTCGTATTCCTCTTTTCATATCTCAGTTGATGATAGGGATTTCGAGTTAATTAATAATTCTGATGTTTGGCCTGCGGGATGCCTCATTACACCCTTTTTTGGTAAACTTAAACCTGAGCAGCATTTTGCTCCACCAGGTACTTCAGTTGATTCTAGGGTTAATGCCTCTTAATATTATTCTCTAACTCTCAATGCACAGTTCTAATAATCATCTTGAGATATTTTACCAAAATGTTCGTGGTCTTAATACAAAAATTGATGAAATTTTTCAAAATGTAGTAAGTAATAATGATATCATTATCTGTCTTACTGAAACATGGTTATCTGAATCAGTATTAAATACAAACTTATTCCCTAACAATTATACTGTGTTTCGAGCAGACAGAACGTATGAGGACACCAATAAAAAAAGAGGTGGGGGTGTCCTAACAGCGATTAACAACCAGTTACCTTTTACCTGTCGGCGATATGATTTAGAAATTATTAATGAATGTGTTTGGATTGAAATTAAAATGGCTGATGGTATTAATTTATTAATTGGAAATCATTACTTCCCACCTGATTTCGGTCATAATCACTTAAAATCTTACCTCAATTTTCTTGAAAAAAACCTTGATACTCATAATTTTAGAATAGTAATTATTGGTGATTTCAATTGTCCTGGTATGGATTGGTCAACTGGTTTTAATCGTAATGATATTCATTACTACTCTAAAATTAAGTCCAGTGATTTATATTCCTCGTCTTGCCTTCTGGGATTAAACCAAATTAATTTTACTGTCTCAAATAAAAATCTACTTGATCTTGTCTTTACTAATATTATTAATAGTACAGTAAAACTAGCCAATCATTCTCTAGTTTTGGAGGATTCTTATCATCCATCTATCTCCATTAATCTTGAAGTGTATTTGTCGCTACCTGATCACTGCCAATCTAGTACCTTCATAAATTATTCTCAAGGTGATTACTTGAAACTCTATTCCACCCTATACAATCATGATTGGAATTCCATATATCAAACTACTGATGTTAACGTTGCTGCTAACGCGTTATCCCAGATTATGAACAAAGCTATTTCTCTTGCTGTTCCTGTCACTTTCGTAAAAAAATCGCACTATCCTAAATGGTTTTCAAATACCTTGCGTATACTTATTAGGAAAAAGAACAAAGCACATAGAAATTTTAAGAAATTCAAAACTGATCACCATTATCAAATTTTTTCCAATTACAGAAAACAAGTTAAAGCTATGATTAAATGTGACAAATTTAAATGGTTACAATCCATTGATGAAAATTTGAAGAATGAACCTAAGAAATTTTGGAAATACGTAGAATCTTTTCGTAAATCCAATAATTATCCCACCGAATTATTAATAAATGGGATTCACATTACTGATCAGCAAGAAATTGCTAATGCATTTGCTAATCAATTCAAATCGATACAAAAACAGCCTAATTCTAATCTCTGTTTGTTGGAGTATAATTCTACTGACTTCTTATCCTTACCTAAAATTACAGTTGAAGACGTTTCATTAGCCATAAAAAAGCTTAAACCTAATAAATCAAAGGGCACTGATGGAATTCCTAATTTTATTATTAAGGGATGTTCTAATATTCTAATACCCGTTTTAACCTTTATATTTAATTTAAGTTTATTAACCGGTACATACCCTATGCTTTGGAAAGAAGCATTCGTTATTCCTATCTTTAAGAATGGTAAAAAAAATGTTGTTTCCAATTATAGACCTATTTCAATATTAAACAATTTCTCAAAAATTTTTGAAAAAATAATCCACAAACATGTTTCATTTTATGTTAAGAATAAAATTAATTCAGCACAACATGGTTTTACTAAAGGTAAATCAACAACTACAAACTTAGTAACCTACCTTAATCTTGTTATGCCTGTTGTTGAAACCCAAGGTCAAATTGACTCAATTTATATCGACTTTAGCAAAGCGTTTGATGTTGTACCTCACAATATTCTGATAAATAAATTAAAAAACTTTGGTCTCTCTTCTAACTACGTGAGCTGGTTTGAAAACTATTTAACTAATAGACAATGTTGTGTTCGTCTTGGTGATTCTCTCTCGGACCCATTTAATTGTTTATGTGGAGTTCCTCAAGGATCTACATTGGGCCCTCTATTATTTTTATTATTTATTGATGACATATGTAAAAGAATAAGTTCAAACTACCTGTTATTTGCTGATGATCTCAAAATCTTTCGCTCAATAAATAGTTCTGCCGATTGCCAAACTCTTCAAAATGATATTAACTCCATTGAACTTTGGTCTGACATTAATGGAATGAAAATTAATGAAACAAAAACTTTTGTCATTTCGTACTCTCGAAAAACTACTTCCATAAAATTTAATTATTCTCTTAATAACGCCTGTATTATTAGGAAAAATTCTATAAAAGATCTTGGTGTACTACTCGATTCTAAATTATACTTTCACGATCATGTTCAATATATTTATAATCATTCAATAAGAATGCTTGTTTTAATAAGGTCTATAACTTATTCTTTTTCTACTCCTGAGTCACTATTAATTCTATACTTTACTTTGGTTTGCTCTAAACTTGAATATGCATCTGTAGCCTGGAATTCCATTACTTCAACCGATTCGGTTAAATTGGAAAATATTCAAAGAAAATTTATTTCCTTATGTGCTTTTCGATATATACCCAATTCCACTGACTTTAACTATGATATTACCTGTATAAATATTTTAACTGTTGTAGCCTTTATGCTAGACGTCTAAATCTTGATTATCAATTTTTTTGCAAAGTTATCAAGGGTGATATTGATTGTGAGTCTATCATAAACAATATCAGCCTTCGTATTCCTACAAAAGGTTTAAGATTTCAAAAAAATTTTTATAACCGAAATTCAAAATCACTTTCTCCAGTCTGTAGATGCATAAAATATGACAATTTGCATGGGCACAATTTAGATCCTTTTAAGGTTTAGTTTCGTTTTGATTATTAGTTTTTACTGTTTGTACTCAATTGTATTCATGTATGTTTTTGTTATTTATGATATTATTTATTTTTGTTTTGCACCTTTGTATCTTCTGTTTGTGTATTGTGCTGAACTATAATTGGCCTCTGGCTGTTGTTCAGCACACAAATATTAATAATAAATAAAAATAAATTAATAATAAATAATAAATAAATAAATTATTATTATTATTTATTTTTTAAGTTAATATTTGTATACCAGTATGTATGTGATTTGATCCTGGTTGAGTGGAAGAGAAGACCTGAAGGTCTTAACTCTGCCAGGGAAAATAAAACTATTATTATTATTATTATTATTATTATTATTATTATTATTATTATTATCTTTTTTTTTAAGTTAATATTTGTATACCGGTATGTATTTTTCTGTATGTGATTTGATCCTGGTTGAGTGGAAGAGAAGGCCTGAAGGCCTTAACTCTGCCAGGGAAAATAAAACTATTATTATTATTATTTTTTTTAGTTAATATTTGTATACCGGTATGTATTTTTCTGTATGTGATTTGATCCTGGTTGAGTGGAAGAGAAGGCCTGAAGGCCTTAACTCTGCCAGGGAAAATAAAACTATTATTATTATTATTTTTTTTAGTTAATATTTGTATACCGGTATGTATTTTTCTGTATGTGATTTGATCCTGGTTGAGTGGAAGAGAAGGCCTGAAGGCCTTAACTCTGCCAGGGAAAATAAAACTATTATTATTCTTATTATTATTACTATTATTATTATTATTATTTTTTTTAAGTTAATATTTGTATACCGTTATGTATTTTTCTGTATGTGATTTGATCCTGGTTGAATGGAAGAGAAGGCCTGATGGCCATAACTCTGCCAGGGAAAATAAAACTATTATTATTATTATTATTATTATTATTATTATTATTATTATTATTATATCAATTTCAGTTATCAAGACTCTACCCCACTCGAAAAAGCCAACATCTGTATACGAATTTATTTTCTTTCGAACAACTTGGATAAATCCGATATGAAACCTGAGATGCAATGATTTGCATATTATTGACAGGTTAGTTCACTGCGAAGTTACACGATCTGCTCCAAGCAGTCTGTCTATATATTATAATCGTATTCCTTCTGTGGCAGCGTTTCATAGAACTGACGAGAAGTGATGGAACACTATTGTTGCATCGATACAAGGCTGAAGTCTATCACTTATGCGGCGGGCCGTAGACACGATGGAAATGTTTAGCATCTATATTGCTCCTTCAGTGGTCTGAAATCAACTTAAAAGGCGTTCGATGTAGTGGTGTTCCATATTTCTCTTAGAGAGGAAAAACCCACTCACAAGTTATAGTCGTTCAGAAGCGACAAGAGCAAACCTTCAACTTCAATTTGATCAGTCGAGCAAACATTTTAAATTCCACGGAAAAAAATAAATGCATAAAAAACAGTGCTTTCATCTTTCTTTTAAAAAAGAATGAAGGATTTAATAGGGTGGAATATTCGAGTTTCTTCTTTTTACGAAAGCATTGCGTTGTGGGCTTTGCAGAAACTCGGAGCTGTAAGGATTCGTAAATTGCTCATACCAAGGTTTTATAAACGCATTATCTTTCTTCAATCTCTTCTTTCGACATCAGACGTTTATGGCCAGACTATACTTTACGTAATATAAAGTGTTTTCAAGAGGCAATTACAGTTTCTGCTCTTCAAAATCTTAAATAAAAGCTCTAGTAACTTATAAGTGAAAATTTTCATCCTTTTTATAACTGCATTATGGTTTATTTTTATTGTTGACAAAATGAGCAATTAGATAAAATGGGCTTGGAACAAATTATATTCCACATAAATCAATTTAAAAGACATAGAAAGACGCGACAAAATTATTATATGTTACTGAACTAAAAATTCACATTCTTAGATGATATATTCTAAACAACATGCATTTAATTATACACACAATGGCGCAAACTAGACATATCTACGATTAATGATTTCCAAGTAATGTATCTCTAAACGTGGATACTGGCAATGCGTGTGACGTCACACTGCCGAACCGCACCTCAGCGAGTCCATTCTTGCTTCAGTTAATCATGTGAATTCTTCTATAGCTAATACGAGTGCTGATAAGTTTCTCGATAAATTAATTGGTCTTAAGGAATGTATGTTGTCATGATATATTTTTCGAGACCGAAAAATATTAATAACGAATTGTATTTTTTATTCAGTGAGACAATTCGATGCGAGAAAGATGCCATTTTGATTGGAATTTTTACAATATAATCATGATATTCATGTTCATGGAAATGACTTACCTCTTTCATCCTCGCAAAACACACTAATTTTGTTACCTTTATTGTAAGGAGAACAACGTCGATATCTGAAATTTAATTTATTATAAATAACTGAACATTTTCAGTTTATAGCGACATAATGAACCGCCATTAATCAATAGGAGAATGCATGTTTTCTCTACCGTAATTTTGAATGACCCATGTTCATATGAACTTTTTGTTATGGTTTGGTGTCAGGAATACGCCCCTACATTTATGGACATATATATATATATATATATATATATATATATATATATATATATACCAGAGTGCTGCATTGGAGTTAAATCGCTCGCTTGAATTCGGTCGAATGTCGCACGCTCGAGTAAGATAAGATCGGTCGTGATACGCTCGTAATAAATAGAAGCACAGTAGAAGGTCATCTTACCGACATGTCTTATCTTGTATGGAAGGCGACAGATAAGATACACATAAACGTTTCTACATTGTCGCAGTATATAGGCGGAACACTATGTATGGACCTAACATATTATATATGTGGTAAATCAAACATTGAATAATTATTAATTAGCAATAGTAACTGTATAGCGAAGTTTTTCATACTATTTTATTTATAACTTCATTTTACTGATTTGGTACGTTCCATTGACTGTTCCATTAAACGTTTGTCATAAACGCAGTAAATTAAGCCTTATTTTTACCGTGTGAGCAAAACATATGTATATATTATCTGTCACCTTCCATACAAGGTAACACATGTCGGTGAGATGACCTTGTACTGTGCTTCTATTTATTACAAGTGTATCACGACCGATCTTATTTCACTCGAAGGTGCGACACTAGACCGAGTTCAAGAGAGCGATTTAACTCCAATGCAGCACTTTGGTACATAGTGTAAATAATATAAATTGTAAATATTGGTGAAAGTTTTTAAGTCGTCCATGTTTTGTTCTGCCCAACTTTACCAAACAGGAGTCGCGTGAGCAGACACAAGTACTTCGTTTGCTACATGCACGTACTCATCCACTACAGCAAAAACTTCAATAATATAGCCTCCTGGGATAAAGTATGGACCCTAGTTATCAGCTACCAAGGAAGATATTATTAATCCAACGTGCAGGTCAGCAATGGAGACGGTAGGCCTATAATATAACATTGTTTATATTCATTTATTTTATTATTTATAGTATAATTCAATAGTAAATCCCAAAAAGACAAAGTATATGATTATGTCTCGTGACCAGAATATTTTACGAAATGGAAATATAAAACTTGGAGATTTATCCTTCGAAGAGGTGGTAAAATTCAAATATCTTGCAGCAAAAGTAACAAATTAACATAAATCGACATTCGAGAGGAAATTAAACGCAGGAGAAATATGGGAAATGCTTGCTATAATTCGGTTGAGAAACTTTTGTCATCTAGTCTGCTGTCAAAAAATCTGAAAGTTAGAATTTACAAAACAGTTATATTACCAGTTGTTCTGTATGGTTGTGAAACTTGGACTCTCACTTTGAGAGAGGAACAGAGATTAAGGGCGTTTGAGAATGAAAATATTTGGGGCTAAGAGGGATGAAGTTGCAGAGAATGGAGAAAGTTACACAACGCAGAACTGCACGCATTGTATTCTTCACCTGATATAATTAGGAACACAAAATCCAAACGTTTGAGATGGGCAGGGCATGTAGCACGTATTGGTGAATCCAGAAATGCATATAAAGTGTTAGTTGGAAAGGCGGAGAGAAAAATACCTTTGAAGAGGCCGAGACGTAGATGGGAAGATAATATTAAAATGGATTTGAGGCAGGTGGGATATGATGATAGAGATTGGATTAATCTTGCATAGGATAGGGATCGATGGCGGGCTTATGTGAGGGTGGCAATGAATCTAAGGGTTCTTTAAAAGCCATTTGTAAGTATAATTCAATTCTTTGCGATTACTGTCATTTGCCATCAAATCTCTTCATGTAAATCCTTTTACTGTAAAAAGAAATTTCATTCCCGCTGTTTGTATTTTACATCTCTTTCGTCTTTAAATTATTCATGGATCTCTTCCGCTTGTCAGCACTGGAACTGCCATAGTTTTGTAGAACTAATTTTTGTGTATTTTCTTGTTTTATTTTCTACTGTTTTGTTTATCGTTATAAGTTACATATTAATTAAAATTTATTTATTTTGGTTTCTATTTATTTACCGCTAAGAGGGATGAAGTTGCAGGAGAATGGAGAAAGTTACACAACACAGAACTGCATGCATTGTATTCTTCACCTGACATAATTAGGAACATTAAATCCAGACGTTTGAGATGGGCAGGACATGTAGCACGTATGGGCGAATCCAGAAATGCATATAGAGTGTTAGTTGGCCGGAGGGAAAAAGGCCTTTAGGGGGGCCGAGACGTAGATGGGAGGATAATATTAAAATGGATTTGAGGGAGGTGGGATATGGTGATAGAGAATGGATTAATCTTGCTCAGGATAGGGACCAATGGCGGGCTTATGTGAGGGTAGCAATGAACCTCCGGGTTCCTTAAAAGCCAGTAAGTAAGTAATTTATTTACCGATTTCGAAATTTACATTACAACCTAAATGACCAAACCGTGACACTTGTTATATTTGTTTATTTTAAAATATTACAAGTATTATATTTCTCACTGTTTATGAAATACCTATAGAATCAACGAGTTTTGGAGGATTTGACACATCTTTGTCTACACATGAAAACAGAGGTAGGAAATAACTATTTGCCGTTAGATGTTTGTTTCATCCCATGTGTACGTGCTATACGTTATCTCTTTTCAAATGATTACGAAGATAAATTCATACTTCAAAGCGTAATGATTGAAATATCTCACTAATAATGGGATAAATCCAATCCCCTGAAATGTTATCAGTACTTGGTACTCAATTTTAAACGCTAATACTATATAATTTCTATAAACACTGCAATTTCGATTACACTGATGTTTACATTGCGTATTTGAACTGTAAATATAACAAACTTTCTAATTACACTGCAATGAGTACATCTATTGCCAGACATATTACATACAAGTCTAAAATAATTAAATGCATCATTACCACATACTACACGAATTTGCCATCTGATTAGTTCCGTCCCCATATCAGATTAAATGCATATAAAACTAATTAATCCATAGTCGTTTAGGACGTCCCACGTACATTCACTATTCGTGGTATTCTTGCAGGTCTGTCCTAAGTACATTATCATGCCATCTGCTTATACAGTCTTGTACTACGCGCCCAAGTTAAATCTGCGCCCGGAAAGAATGTGAATCACCGTTTTCTCTTCCTCTAGCATTTGTGACCTATGAGTAAATATTAAGCTGCTAAAGAGATGTTTACTGTTCGTGCCAGCGAGTTGAATGAGATAGTAGTGTATAGAAGATGCTGAAAGTGTTGAACACGTATAAATACTGTGTTGTACACGTGTAAAGTGCAGTAATCGTTAATTCTGATAGGCTATTTTATCCAATTTCAGATCGTCTTCACGTACAATGGATACTCAATACTGTATAGTTAATTATTGCAATGAGGTATGCCTCAACTAATGTTGCTAATATTAATATTATGCACCGTATTTCTTACACATGTTATATACATTACCTCACTCATTGCATTATCTCTTGCAAAATGCTCTCACTCACAGACGAAACTGTAATAATAATAATAATAATAATAATAATAATAATAATAATAATAATAATAATAATAATAATAATTCTCTATTTATACTGGCAGAGTTAAGGCCATAGGGCCTTCTCTTTCACTCTACCAGGTCACAAAGTATACAACTAGTGAAAATTTAACAAAAAGTTAAAGAACAGAATACTAACACATCACAAATAATAATAATAATAACAATAATAATAATAATAATAATAATAATAATAATTCTCTATTTATACTGGCAGAGTTAAGGCCATAGGGCCTTCTCTTTCACTCTACCAGGTCACAAAGTATACAACTAGTGAAAATTTAACAAAAAGTTAAAGAACAGAATACTAACACATCACAAATAATAATAATAATAATAATAATAATAATAATAATAATAATAATAATTCTCTATTTATACTGGCAGAGTTAAGGCCATAGGGCCTTCTCTTTCACTCTACCAGGTCACAAAGTATACAACTAGTGAAAATTTAACAAAAAGTTAAAGAACAGAATACTAATACATCACAAATAATAATAATAATAATAATAATAATAATAATAATAATAATAATAATAATAATAATAATAATAATAATTCTCTATTTATACTGGCAGAGTTAAGGCCATAGGGCCTTCTCTTTCACTCTACCAGGTCACAAAGTATACAACTAGTGAAAATTTAACAAAAAGTTAAAGAACATAATACTAACACATCACAAATAATAATAATAATAATAATAATAATAATAATAATAATAATAATAATAGCATAATAAAATCGACACTAAAACATGAAAATAATACCATAATAGAAAAAAAGAAAGTAAAATACATTGGAATACAGTAAAGGCAAGTCATTTAGTACAAATAGTTAATATGAAAAACGTAAGGAAAAGTATTTCAAAAAGGAATGTAATAAAATACTTACTTACTTACAAATGGCTTTTAAGGAACCCGAAGGTTCATTGCCGCCCTCACATAAGCCCGCCAGCGGTCCCTATCCTGAGCAAGATTAATCCAGTCTCTATCATCATACCCCACCTCCCTCAAATCCATTTTAATATTATCCTCCCATCTACGTCTCGGCCTCCCTAAAGGTCTTTTTCCCTCCGGTCTCCCAACTAACACTCTATATGCATTTCTGGATTCGCCCATACGTGCTACATGCCCTGCTCATCTCAAACGTCTGGATTTAATGTTCCTAATTATGTCAGGTGAAGAATACAATGCGTGCAGTTCTGTGTTGTGTAACTTTCTCCATTCTCCTGTAACTTCATCCCGCTTAGCCCCAAATATTTTCCTAAGCACCTTATTCTCAAACACCCTGAACCTATGTTCCTCTCTCAGAGTGAGAGTCCAAGTTTCACAACCATACAGAAGAACCGGTAATATAACTGTTTTATAAATTCTAACTTTCAGATTTTTGGACAGCAGACTGGATGATAAGAGCTTCTCAACCGAATAATAACACGCATTTCCCATATTTATTCTGCGTTTAATTTCCTCCCGAGTGTCATTTATATTTGTTACTGTTGCTCCAAGATATTTGAATTTTTCCACCTCTTCGAAGGATAGACTAAATCTCCAATTTTTATATTTCCATTTCGTACAATATTCTGGTCACGAGACATAATCTTATACTTTGTCTTCTCGGGATTTACTTCCAAACCGATCGCTCTACTTGCTTCAAATAAAATTTCCGTGTTTTCCCTAATCGTTTGTGTATTTTCTCCTAATATATTCACGTCATCCGCATAGACAAGAAGCTGATGTAACCCGTTCAATTCCAAACCCTGCCTGTTATCCTGAACTTTCCTAATGGCATATTCTAGAGCGAAGTTAAAAAGTAAAGGTGATAGTGCATCTCCCTGCTTTAGCCCGCAGTGAATTGGAAAAGCATCAGATAGAAACTGACCTATACGGACTCTGCTGTATGTTTCACTGAGACACATTTTAATTAATCGAACTAGTTTCTTGGGAATACCAATAATAATAAAAAAGAAAAGATATACGAAAATTAAATAAAATTCACAATAAAAATGGTATGATAATAAATTCATCTGGTAATTAAGGGAACAAAAAAGGGGAAAGGAAGGAAAAGAAATATATATATTTACAAAACTATCCCAGAGAAAATGGCTTATAACTGAAAGGAACTGGATTGAAAAAGTGCAATTTTGTTTATTTTTGAAACTAGACAATGGCCGACAGTCTCTGACATGTTGTGGTAGAGAGTTCCAGGGATGAGCTGCAAAGATGGTGAAAGGTGAAGAGTAGAAAGATGTTTTGTGTTTAGAAATGGAGAGTGTGATATGGTGTTGTAAGTGAGTATTTATTTCGTGATATGAGGACATATGTTAAAAACGAGAAGCTAAGTAGCTATGGTTAGAGTTCTGAAGAATATTGAAGAGTAACGTGAGATGGTGAATAGTTCTTCACAGCATATTTAGTGAAGGTGTGATACGGTCAGACCTACGGACGTTGCAAATAAATCGAACACATGCATTATGAACACGCTGTAGTCTGTCTGTCAGTCTCATGTTAAGGTCAGTGTAGAGAGTGTCACAGTAATCAAAATGAGGCATCAAGAGGGACTGCACTAAATTTTCTTGAGAGTCAACGGAAGGAAATTTCGAATTCTTTTTAGTGTGTGATATTTCATAAAAATTATTTTACATGTGTGTGTGATTTGAGTATTCCAACTTAAGTTTTTGTCCACATAAATTCCTAGATTTTTTACTCCATCACTGTAAGGAATAATTGTTTCATTCATTGTAGATTGCATACTAACAACGAGCTGATTGCGCTCGTCTCTTGCATTCATGGAATGCAAATTTAACTTAGGGGAGTAGTACATTGCTCCACAGAATTAGTAGAATGCGTCTTTAAGTCTAAAGAAAGCAGAAAACAGTACAACGTGGTATGTTGTAACGAGAATCCAAGCCACCGCATACCGGTAAGGCATCATGTCACAAACACGTTCACGTCTGAGTATTTCTCACAAAGTATACTGTAAATATTAATCAATTCCTTGAAAACGGTGCAAATGTTAAGGATATAGCTGGAGAGTTTAAGATAACGTCTGAATCGCTGATTGCAAAAACATCCCAAGTCACAAAATACACCTCCTGAAAGCATGAAAAAATATTACGGCCTATATCGGGTCAACGGATTGCTATGAACAGTTATGAACTTAACTGATTGCACAGTTTCTTGTTATTTTCCTGCTGACAAACTGGTACATCTATGTAAGAAGAAGCCAATACATCTATGTAGAGTCCGTATAGGTCAGTTTCTGTCGGATGCTTTTCCAATTCACTGCGGGCTAAAGCAAGGAGATGCACTATCACCTTTACTTTTTAACTTTGCTCTATAGTATGCCATTAGGAGAGTCCAGGATAACAGAGAGGGTTTGGAATTGAATGGGTGGCATCAGCTGCTTGTCTATGCGGATGACGTGAATATGTTAGGAGAAAATCCACAAATTATTAGGGAAAACACGGTAATTTTACTTGAAGCAAGTAAAGAGATGGGTTTGGAAGTAAATCCTGAAAAGACAAAGTATATGATTTTGTCTCGTGACCAGAATATTGTACGAAATGGAAATATAAAAATTGGAAATTTATCCCTTGAAGAGGTTGAAAAATTCAAATATCGTGGAGCAACAGTAACAAATATAAATGATACTCGGGAAGAAATTAAACGCAGAATAAATATGGGGAATGCCTATTATTATTCGGTTGAGAAGATTTTGTCATCCAGTCAGCTCTCAAAAAGGCTGAAAGTTAGAATTTATAAAACATTTATATTACCGATTGTTCTGTATATTTATGAAACTTGGACTCTCACATTGGGAGAGGAACAGAGGGTAAAGGTGTTTGAGAATAAGGTGCTTAGGAAAATATTTGGGGCTAAGAGGAATGAAGTTACAGGAGAATGGAGAAAGTTACACAACGCAGAACTGCACGCATTGTATTCTTCATCTGACATAATTAGGAACATTAAATCCAGACGTTTGAGATGGGCAAGGTATGTAGCACATATGCGCGAATCCAGAAATGCATATAGAATGTTAGTTGCGAGGCCGGAGGAAAAAAGACCTTTGGAAAGGTCGAGATGTAGATGCGAGGATAATATTAAAATGGATTTGAGGGGTGTGGGATATGATGATAGAGACTGGATTAATCTTGCTTAGGATAGGGTCTGATGGCGGGCTTATGTGAGGGTCGCAATGAACCTCCGGGTTCCTTAAAAGACATAAATAAGGTAAGGTATTATTATTATTATTATTATTATTATTATTATTATTATTATTATTATTATTATAACTCTTCCATCGTGTGGTAAATACGTACAAATGTCAATACTTAACATAACCCAGGACAAACAGAAGAACACACACATATCTAGCTTTCATATTAGGGATAAAAATTGTCTGTTGCCTACTGGAAATCGAATTCAGGCATGTAAATGAAGAAAACGTACTAGTTATTGTGATTTTACAAAAATTAGGAAATAAATTTAATTGTAATTGAGGACTAAAGGCAGACATCCCTGTTCAATTTACGATTCTGTACATAAATTGTGAGCCGGTGGAAGATGTTTTATAGGATTAATATATAAAGTTGGTAACTCATTTCGCAGATGTGATGGTTTGCTAGATGAACTTACATTTCATTGTCAGCTTCATGTACTTAAATTATCTGATAGCGCAGACCACGCATGATATTCAAACTTGCCTACTTCGTGAGTCGAGTCACATTCAAGTCGCTAATTTTGTGACACGGTTTTATCTCAAACGGCTCGTTATGCTGAAGACATTGTGCACCAAATCGTGTAGCGCACGAAACCAAATCCCACGTCGCCTTGAGCAAGCCTGCAGTTCTGATAACACGCGAAGCAAAATGAAATTACGTTATAGGCCTGCTAATTTCACATACAGTATAATAAATCCTTGGGCGCACGGTAGCATCGTGGTTAAAACGTAACGCTTTGCAATAATGGTTAGCACGTCTGGCCATGAAACGACCGGGCCCGGGTTCAAATCCTGATTGGGACAAATTACTTGGTTGGGGGTTTTTCCGGGGTTTTGAAGCAGAATTACTGGGTAACTTTCGGCGTAGAACCACAGACTCATTTCGCCATCATTAATTCACATAGCATCATCATCATCATCATCTTCATCCATACCATAGCCCGGGTTAAGTTCACGATGCGGCGTACTGTACTTGTACAAGAGCGCGGCCGTTCGGCTACCTAATCATTAGACATCGGGGATGCTATGCATAGTCATTTCGCTAGCCCGCGCTACGAGTGTGCTAAACTAGCCCCGGCTATCGACTTATTACTTGTACAGGATTCATATCATATCATATCATATCATATCATATCATATCATATCATATCATATCATATCATATCATATCATATCATATCATATCGCTAACACTGGTTTATGAATACGAAAAACGTTAGTTCGCTGATCATCCACCGGAAGCCCGCTCTAAGAATGTCTATGAATATGGCCCCGGATGTTTAGGGAAATGCCTATTTTATTTAAATGTTCATATGTAAAGGATTTCAGTAAATGTGCACGAATCATGAGCAATGAAGCATTCTGATGAAGTCTGATCTTGCCTTTTCTGCCGTTAACGTCTTCTTTGCTTTAATATGTACTTCTTGCCCTTTTTTGCTTTTATATGTACTTTTTTGCCTTTTTTCTTCATATCACTACCCACTCAACAATACTGCATTTATTTCTACTTTGGGAACTAAGCAAATTGCAGGTAACTTGTCCCCAATCAGAATTTGGACACGGGCCCGCTAGTTTTATGGCCAGGCATGCTAATTATTATTCTACAGCGATGGACACTAAGAATATATCAATCTATTATACGATCTATAGCAGGCCTGCAGAACTGTAGCTCTTGAGAGCGACTGCTTTCCTCCTCTCATTTACCCCACCCACCTTTTCTACCTGTGCGGTCACGGCGGCGTTCTAGTTACGCTCGGCTGCATCAGCATTCATTCTCAGGGCAGAAGTCGGTCATCCCCAATAGCAGTGGAGTAAGGCTGACGTCATAGTTCCCCTACTTTGTAAGTTCTGCAGGCCTGATCTATAGTAACCTATTGAGCAGAGGCCTGGTTATCATAATACACTGCTCTTTTAAATCGACCGAGCATATTGGAAATTAAGTCAATGGCTTTCCCAAAATACGCTAAGGAACGTTTCATATAAAAACCATTTTTGTCTCGAAAAGGAAACAAAAAGAGCAAAATTGTATAAAATAATCATAAACAAGAAATTAAATGTAGGCCTATAGGTCATTACTCTAGAGTTCAGTATTGAAGCTATTCTTCGCCCTCAGAGCTCTGGATGCCGATGTTCTTAAAAGAGAGCACGATTACTCTGAGGGATGACGTCACACAGCACTGATTCTGCCGATCACTGGCTTAAAGTATTTATTTATATATTTGTATGTTTATAGCAGTTTCGGAGCCTCATATGTGAACGCTTCTGCAGCTAGCTGTATTATGAATTTCATGTTACTGTAAGTATATTAAATTGATTACGAACCAAAATATTTTATTACATTGATTTATCACGGTTGTACAGTTTTGTTTTCGTACAAATATATTGTAATTGAAGGGCTCAAAACCATATTGAGCCAAGCAGCATTTACTAAAACCGTAGAAAACAAGGGTTAAAATTAAGTTATTACTATAATTCAATGGGGACATATAGGAAGTAATATAAAGTATGCACATTAAAACTAAATTATATGTCAATCTTAATTAAACTATGATATTCACTTAACTTTAACCCTTGCTTTCTATCCGTCGCTTGGCCCACTATGGCTCTGAACCCTTCAATTGTGCTGTTCCCATACTATCTCAGAAGAATGGACCGTGCTCTGTCAGTGCATAGGCGCCGTTACGCCACTGTTCAGTTGAACCTTCTCTCCACGCTGTGCTCAGTATACAGAGATTGCCGAGCAAAGGGCGAGGCGGCTCCGTCGTATGACGTCACAGAGCACGGAACATGCCGGCCACTGATTTAGACTAACTAGGCCTGCATTATTATTATGTTCACAAAATTGAAATCGATAATAGGGAAGACGAGAAGAGATAGGGTGAGAAAAAGGAAGTAAGAGACCAGTGTGAAATAATAGACATTAATAAATTTGTGAAAGGAAGAAAAAAGGAATGGAATAATCATGTTACAAGAATGGGGGATGATAGAATTGCAAAAATATCCAGGGACATGAAACCCCTAGGAAGAAGAGGTATAGGAAGGTCGCAACAAAGATGGAAAGATGGTCTGCAATCAACATCTAGTGAATCTCCAGGATAAAGCGTGAAGAAAAACAGGTTACGACCTATATAGAAGAAGAAGAAGAAGAAGAAGAAGAAGAAGAAGAAGAAGAAGAAGAAGAAAATTGAACAGTTAACTAATATTTTATCCTCAAGTATAAGCTCTTGCAAAGCACAGTCATATATAAAATGTTTGTATATTTTGAGAAAATTTAATTTTTAAAACATTTTATATTCACCTGCGAATTTACAGATAAGAGGTATCACTTCTTAGCCATCAGTTTGATGCCAAGATCCCACACAATACCCTTAAGTAGCTTTTCCCTACACCCTTCTTCTTAACTAAGAAATAACCCAAGCTCTAGAGTCGACAAAAATGATATGAAACGTTACCTACCTAAAAAAAACCAGCTATTTTCCTGCGGTCAGAATATCCAATTGTAATGCAATACAGATCAAATAATTACGCTTTCATCGCGTTCGTTTGAATGACCCTCATGTTTCCTGACGTGATACGGTTCAATGCACAATTACCTCTCGAAATGGACGAGTCCTTTGACAAAAACTACGATGTAGACCGCTGGAAAATGACATTCTAATATCAGTACTGAATGTTAATGACGGAACACAGTTGAGTACGTGTGGAGAGTTGTGACAGATAAAGCAATTAGAGTTGTACGCGTCAATCGCTGCCAAAGTGAACTGGCTGCATGAACACAGCGCGAGGGTCTATGTGCTTTACGGCATTAAATTCCAAGCACTGTTGCCACCGGTCCACCATTATATTCCTGCATGCGTGCAAATCTGTGGATATGCTCAGATCATAGCAACCATTTCACGGCGTCACAACACATGTTGCATGCAGGTACAGGGTGTGTGAGACGCTGTGTTCTTCGAATTCGTTAATTTTCCTGCGTTGTGCTGTTGTTACTTCAGAACTTCTTTTCAGAAGTTGACGTGGATTATACAATCGGTCAGGTTACGTCAGTCCTAAGACTTCAACCTAAGTCTGCATTATGCCAGCATCCAGTGGTAAATTCCAGAGAGACTTGGCATTTTACAACTTTCTACTGTTAAGTATCCAATTATTGTAGCACGGGCGACTTGATGCTCCCTTCGCTTCTCTGTACACGGCCTTGACAATAGTAATCTTATTCTGAAATTGGTTAGTTTCTCAATTCCACCACGAGGCGCTGTCTGCCAAGGATTGGTGTCCACAGAAGAAATATTCAATATGAATTAAAATAAATGATTAAAGAGTAATAATAACACTTATAAATAATACATAAGAAAATAATAAGTATTATTATGTTTAGTTCTGTTAATTATGGTAAAAGCGTGAGTTTAAAAGTAGGAAATATAACACATAGTAACCTGTTTAGTTTAAGTAAGGAGATGCGAAGCGAGCATCAAGTCGGCCGTGATTGTAGTTACTCCGGAATATGAAAAACGAATGGATTACTTTAAATGACTAACGAAATAAAAACTCTCAAGCGATTTTATCTCGCTCACAGAATATATTGTTGTTAACCAATCTGAGTTCTTGGCAATAAAGCTAACTTGATCTCCAATATAGGAGAATAAAAACAATTCAGAAGTCAATCCAAGCCAGTTCCATAATATATTTTAAAAACTCTTAGGGTGCTATTCATAGATATTTCGAAGCACGCGCTACGGGCGTACTAAGCTAGCCCCGGCTATCCACTGGTTACTAGTACATAATTCAAATCATATCCTATGGCTAACACTGGTTTATTTATTTTTTATTTTATTGGGTTATTTTATGACGCTGTATCAACATCTAGGTAACAGTGGTTTATGAATACGAATAATCCACCAAAAACGCTGATAATCCACCAAAAACCCGCGCTAAAAATGTCTATGAATACGGCCCTTAGATTATTTAAAATTAGTTGCATAAAAAAAACAGAGAAGACATTTCAAATAAGTAACGAAAAGATGCAGAAGTGATTTAACATTATTCATAGAGCATAAAAGAACCTGGAATTATTTTAAAATCAATTACAGATTGTAAAGGGAAAGAAATATTAAATGAGTACATAAATAATAACGCAGAAGTAATTTAAAATTACTCGCATAATATAAAACGAGAGACCCCGCTCAAACTAGTTACGTGTATACAAAGAGCAGAAATCGTCAAAATTATTCACAGTACATGAAAATGATATCATCTTAAATTCTGAAAATCAGAATCATAGAAGAGATCCAACATCCATCGCAAAGCATACAGAAATGGAGAGGTCACTCACCATCAGTGTTGACGGCAGACACGTACGTCCAGTTGTACTTGCGCACGATGTCGACCATGACTTGCGCCTGGTAGTAGTCAGACGGCACGACTCGCAAGAAGTAGCTGAAGCGGCTCTTGTCGCTCAGGTCCTTGCTGGTGGTGGAGTATCCGATCTGCGGGATCTGGAAGAGCTGCAGCAAGTTCTGCACCTGGATGGCCACGGAGCTGGACGCGGGCCCGATCACACCCACCAGGGGCGAGCGACGTTGCTTGACGGCATTCGCGCGCGGAGATCGCCTCGGGTCGGGCTGTACAACAAACAAAATAAATCTGCTTGTAAAAAGTTCTGGATGGTGGTGGTGGTGATGGTGGTGGTGGTGGTGGTGGTAGAAATGAATTCTCATTTAAGGAAACTGATAAGTGCAAAACAAGAACTACATTTTCGGGTTTGCTCTTAAGAAACGCAAAATTTTGTATACATTAAGACACTGGAAAAGATTCAAAAACGGGCTCTCAAGTGTTGTCGGAAAAATTCACCATTAAAATGGGACACACTCACGGACAGGAGAACGCGAATTCGATTATGCGCACTGTTCAAAACATACAGAGGTGACCCTGCCTGGAGAGAAATAAAAAATAGGTTGCAGCCGCCAAATTACTCTTCAAGGAACGACCACCCATATAAACTGAGGGAAAGAAGATAGAGGACGGACACTGCAAAGTTTTCTTTTCTCAATCGTATTATCAGGGACTGGAATGCTTTACCTGCAGACTTACTAAAGGCTTTACCAACAACCAAAAACGTATTTAAAAATAGGCTTAAGGACTTTACTAATAGACGGTAATTATACATAGTATTTAAAGGGTGTAAATGATATTTTGTTATTGAAGTGTTGTATCAGTGAAGAATTATGTTGTGTCAGTGAAGTGTGTTGTGTAAGCGAAACGTGTTCCTTTCAGTGAAGCTTTATAGTTTATAGAGGCAGTGCAAAGTATTTGAACAGTGAAATGTTTTTCAAGTGTTAGTGAAATCAGGATAGAATCAGTGAAATGTGTCGTAGTTCCAGTGCAGTGAGTGAGTTGACAGCGAAATGAGTGTAATGTTGAAAGGTACTTGTGCAGATATGAACATATCATACTCGTGGGTTTTAGTTCGATGTTAGGTTTAAGATACAAATTAGATTTATTTCAAATGTTATTTTAAATGATCGTTTAATTTAATTTAGGATATTCCCTGTTGTTGTTGTTGTTATTATTATTATTATTATTATTATTATTATTATTATTATAAATTATTGTTAGTATTAATTATTATTAGTATTATTATTAATAGTATTTTTAATTAATATGTTTATTATTTTCATTATTGAGTGTAATTAGTTACCACTGCCACCGGGTATATACCCATTGCAGTGTGAATAAATACATACATACGTATGAAATTATATTGTTACGAATATTTTAGGCCCCAAATTATCTTATTGTATAGGTCGGGCGTCCATTTAAATGTTGTGTAATTTCTTTACAAACATGCCTCATTTACTTAGTTGTGATTAATGTTACAGTACCCCCAAACTAAATTCAGTATATATTATTACGTTGTACCGAAGTACATACGATTTTTCCGTGCAGAAATTCTGCGTCATCATATGATGATGGAAGTGTGGAACAGAGAAAACTTCTCTCCGGCACCGGCATTTGAACCCGGGTTTTCAGCTCTACGTGCTGACGCTCTATCCACTAAGCCACACCGGATTCCCATCCCGATATCGGGTCGAATCCTCTCAGTTTACGTTCCATCTCTTGGGTTCCCTCTAGTGGCCTACCTTATGCACTGCGTCATAGATGTTTGACAGTGGCACAAAGTCCATTCATGTGCAGAGGTGCACCCGTTAAGAGTGACTAAGTGGCCGGGATCCGACGGAGTAAGCGCCGTCTTAAATCACTAAGTGGTTATGGACACTTTATGATTCTTTATTAGATTTCCTATCGAAATGGACAAAAATCACGATCCTATTCATAATAGTTACCGAATAAGAGGCTGTTAAACATTTGAGAAAAAAAAATTTCCGAGAAAACTATGAACTTTCCACCAATATGGTAGGTACACTTTTTTGTTACATAGAACATTAGCTATTCGCTCTGAAAATCTACAGAGTTATTTCACTTCCACCCTCCATATATACAAATAAGATAGTAACTGAGTAATTTAAGAACGTAAGTTTAAAGGTAGAATGAAGAAATCATCACATCATAAGATAGAATTCAAATTATTTATGTGAATATTCAAAATCTCAGAGTTACGACTACAAACATTTTTCTTGAGTTAAAACTAGATATCTGAAGAAACTTCCACTTGTTGCTCAAATGTAAACACATTTTTTTTCTTTGCATGAGCAATCACAATGACTAGCTGCTAACTGTGTGCATTTATTCTTTACAAAGTTCCTATGTATAATATTTTGTGCGAGATCGTGCGTATTTGCTTGGTTTCCGCACAAAACCAATACGCGGTAAGTGTGAAATACCACATTCAGTATTCCCAACGTAACACACATAACAATTTCCCTCTTCTTACCGCTTAAGCGCGACATTCATTTTACTGCTTTAGGCTTTTAACATATTATTTTTAGAGACGTTTAACATAGTAATAATTATAAATTGGAAACTTACCACTGCAAATTCACCTAAATTGCAATGTTAATTATTGTTTTTAAATATTTTAAAAAATTAAGTAAACTCCACAACACCACAAAAGTTACTGCATTTGTAATGCAAGTAACATTAAGGAAAAAATAAACAAGATTCCAGATGCCGATGTTATTACTGCAATATGTTATATAAATAATATTGTTAAAATATTAAAATGAAAAATAAATCATTACATAACCTTACCGTTTGTTTTAAGTTCGCATTTATAGACTGGGGGAAAAAAAGACAGACGTATATCACGGCCTGCTGGAATATAGTAAACACAGAAAACATTTTATAGCAACAATGTTGAAGATAGATATTTTAGTTTTTAAAAGTTGCCGTCATTGAACAGAAACCAAGATGGAGATTTCATTGCAACTAATTAGAAATTCGTCTTTCAGGTATGTAATAAACGATCTTCGCACAAAATAATGTACGATACACGAGCGGTATCTTTGTTTTCATGTTCTCGGAAATTAAAAAAGCTCAACTACGTTTCGCTTTTTCAATCTTTTCCTCGAACATGAAAACATCATCATACCGCTCTTGTAACGCATATGACTATAATATGAAAGAGAATATTTTCCTTTATCTTATCTTGCCTTTATTTTCTTGACGTGTTTCACTAATCTTTCGTTCCTTCTGCAGTAGTAGGTGACAGATTGCTCTATGTCTAAAACTGACTAAATATTAGGTGTTAAATTTAGTAATAATTAGACATGAGTACAGACTTTCCAATTTATATTAAAATGAGATTTAAAAGCTCGTGCTAGTACGAAATAATAATGACGCTCTATATATACTCGTAAATAGCAGTGAAACTGCCTGCCTCTTGATTATATGCCTAACAGAATTATAACATGATTATGTTGTAAGTAATAAGATGCTAATGGCGTGTGTTCAATTTTCTGTATAACATAAAACCACAGAAATTATTATCGGTGCAGCATCTATCCTTTTATAATTGTATTTAAAACTCAATTTTAAGCTTTTAATTATGTGAAACCGTTTAATCTATAGTTTGTACTTAATTTTTATTTAATAGTGATCTTATGCTATATAGCATACCTGCACAAACAGCGCTCAACGAGCGCGCGCGCTCCTTCGGAGCAGAAGAGCCGTGTTTACCGCTCGCCGAAACGGAGAGGAAGATACGTCAGAATGACATAGACTTGCTATAGGTAGAGTAGAAGGAAACGACCACTCAGTTATCTAGTGGAGTGCAGTGTGTAGGCCTATTATCAGTAACTGTTTCACGTTGCTTACCTACTGCTACAGTACAGTATGGAGGAATCTAAAAGACGGAACATAACATTCATTTAACGATTTACAGCTAGAACTTATTGATCTTCAATGTGACCTAAGGGCAAAGACGTTTGAATAATACTACTAGCCTGGTTGAGTTTTACAAGACTAAACATTAGCAATAATATCCACGACTACATAGGCTGGCTGTGAAAATGACTGCTATGTTTGGCTCAACATTTATATTTGTGAGCAACTGTTTTCTATAATCAATTTTAATAAAGGCAGACATCGAACATCTGTAACTGATGTTTCATTACGATCAGTAGGCTACTGTTCCTTTCAGCTGCCAACAGCAAAAAACCTCGTTTTTATGTACCGGTACTGATAAATAAAAATATAAAAAATGATATTGTACTTTTAAGTAGCTATAGAATTTCTATTATTTCTGTAAAATAAATATTTCTTAATTAATTAATAATAGTCCAAGATAGTTTTGCAAACACTGAACGGAATTCATTTCATAAACACTCGTAATAGCACTTCCTTTTGTGTATATTATGTACAAGATCAATCCCTTCTTCCAGTCCACCCTTATACAGAGCGCAGCTAATATCTACCTCCGCTGAGTCGACCTGGTTGGCAAGTTGGTATAGCGCTGGCCTTCTATGCCCAAGGTTGCGGGTTCGATCCCGGGCCAGGTCGATGGCATTTAAGTGTGCTTAAATGCGACAGGCTCATGTCAGTAGATTTACTGGCATGTAAAAGAACTCCTGCGGGACAAAATTCCGGCACATCCGGCGACGCTGATATAACCTCTGCAGTTGCGAGCGTCGTTAAATAAAACATAACATCTACCTCTGCTCATGAGCTGTGAGCCGGCTCGGAGAGCGCAAACCTTGTGCAGGCCTGCTATATAGCTTATTTAGGGTCGAAGAATGCTAGCGAGAAAATGTGAGGTTTTGCTAATAGAAATTGGACATGTAAGATTAGGGATCACAATTAAATTTTCTACAAATTTTTATGTATAGCAATAAACTGGATTAACTTTTGTTCCATAATAAACGCAATTCAGTTTCCAATACAATATTGAAGAGTAGGATTCTAAAACGCGTTCAGTTCAGTGCTCGCGCCATAATTTGTGACAATTTATGAGTGCTGGGGCCTGTTTCAATGCTTTTGCTTTGCGTTAAGCCATAAGATTGAAAGATTTAATATGTTGATATATAACAACATTAGTATTGGGCTTAGCTGACCATATCAAAATGAATCGTAAATAATTACTAAATGTGAGTCACACAAAGTGATTATCAGTGTGGATTCCGTGGGGGTAGATCGACTAACGATCAAATTTTTACAATACGACAGTTACTTGAAAAGTGCAACGATTTTGGAACCGAGACCCATAATCTTTTTGTTGATTTTCGAGCAGCCTATGACACCATAAATAGGGAAAGACTCTATGCTGCAATGGAGGAATTGAGGATCCCTAAAAAATTGATCTCTCTGGTGAAAGCTACGATGACAAATACCAAGTGCATAGTTAAAATTCAAAACATGATGTCTAACCCTGTTTCTATTAGGTGTGGGTCCGACAAGGAGATTCACTAGCTTGTCTCCTTTTTAATATAGCACTAGAGAAGGTCATGAGGGATTCACGTATTAATACTACGGGAACTATTTTCTATAAGTCGATTCAGGTGCTGGCTTAGGCTGACGACTTAGATATCATAGGGAGAAGTCAGGCAGCAATAAAAGAGGCCTTTATTAAGCTGGAAAAGGCAGCAAGAAGGATGCATTTACAAATTAATGAAGAAAAAATAAAGTATATGCCAGTCACGAGAGCTAATATAAATGGACCCCCTTACTTGGAAATAGGCTCTTTTAAATTTGAAACTGTCCATAGTTTTATCTATCTTGGCTCTGAAATTAACAACAAAAATAATGTTAGTTCTGAAATAAAAAACTTATATTATCTGCCAATAGATGCTTTTATGGTCTTAGAAGACATATGAAACCTCAAATTATATTTAGGAATACAAAAATTATTATGTATAAAATTCTTATAAGGTCTGTACTATCTTACGCATCTGAGACTTGGCCATTGTCGAAGTCAGATGCGACATTATTATGTACATTTGCAAGAAAGATTCTTAGGCAAATCTTTGGACCAGTTAGAGGAAACGGAACATGGAGAAGAAGATATAATTTCGAACTGTACAGATTATATAATCAGCCGGACATTGTTAAATTCATAAAAATGAGAAGATTGGATTGGGCCGGGCATGTTGTGAGAATGCAAGATGATAGAGTTGTGAAGAGAGCTTTTAAATTTATTCCGATGGAAAGAAGGAAGGTTGGGAGACCGAGATTGAGATGGGAAGACTGTGTGATGGATGACATCATGACTTTGGGTGTTAGAAATTGGAGAAGTTTGGCATTGGAGAGGGAGGAATGGCGGAAACTTCTGAAGAAGGCCAGGGCCAATGAAGGGCTGTCGTGCCATTGATGATGATGATGATGATGATGATGATGATGATGATGATGAGTCACACAAAAATTAAAAAAAAAAACAATATCTGAATTCTAAAATCAAACTACACAATACTATCGCAAACATCTGGTTCAATAAAAAATGCTTCTTTTAAGATGCAGTCCTTTGAACATGTGGTCATATTCTTTTATAATTGATTTTTAGATATTTGATGTTGTACACACCATTGTGCCTGATGATGCTCCTGGAATATTTCTACGTATTTCTCATTGCAGAACTAATTTCGTTTATTTTACCTATATGAACGAAAGGAAAGTATATTCCGGATCAGTTTACTTAATACTCTAAGGGTGAAACCTAACCATTTTCCTCCATTACTACATAAGCCTATGCTAGTGGATTATGAATTAACGATGGACCTCAATGTTTGAGCCTCCGACAATCTAAATTATAATGAAATAGGACAGACCTTAACAAAAAACGAAGAAGGAGACTGTAAATCTGGTTTTCAGATAGAAGCTCCCTGTGAAGTAGGCTTGAATAATTTCAAAGGAAAAATTGTTCCGGGGCCGGGTATCGATCCCAGAACCCTTCGCTTAGAGCACGAATGCTCTACCGACTGAGCTAACTCAGGAACTAAACAAGAAACCATCACAATTCTTCCCTTTATATCTACACAACTCAAATGGGCTGACAAGACGCCAGAACCCACTTTGAGTGCACACAATTCTGTGTGACTTAAATTATGGCTTCCTGTTAACGTACCTCCAGTAACAAATATATTATGCAAATCTGGCTTTCAAGTAGTAGCTCCCTGTGAAGCAGGTTTAAATGATTTCAAGGGAAAAATTGTTCCGGGGCCGGGTATCGATCCCGGGACCCTTCGCTTACAAGCAAACGTTTTCATGGGGGCTGATAAAAAAGTTAATTTTTTTTCTTCTACCATGTTAATAATGTTAAAAGAAGTGCTTATGCAAATTTTGGCCACTCGACCGAAATTACGAGGACGTCCAGAAAGTGATTTTCCCATGGGCCGTTTATAGAAAAAAGCACAATTGCATAGAAATATTTATTGAAACAGATACATCAATTGTTGCACTATTTGTCAACATATCTCCCACTGGAATTGAGACAATTTTCATACCATAGGATCAATTTTTGTGTCGTAGAAGTCAGCCGCCTCAGATCGGAACCAGCGTTTGACTGCGTCTGCACCTCTCTCTGTCGATCCTATGATATGAGAAATGTCTCAATTTCGATGGAAAATGTGTTGAAAAAAAGCTCAACAATTACTGTGTCCGTTCCAATAAATTTGTCCAATGATATGTTTTTTTTTCTGTTAGCGGCACCTGGCGAACTTATTTTTTTATTCCATTTTGAATCTTGCGTGCACTACTTTTAACACTTGAATATAAGTAATTGATTAACTAGTGGACTTACTCGTGTTAATTATGTAAGTCTGTGCTGCTTACAGCTGTTTCGGTGCTTCATCATACCATCTTCAGAGCCTACTAGATCTCGGCGTCATCTCGAACTTCTCTGCCTGTTATGTGGGTGTGTTTGATTGGTGAAAGGTGTTGAATAGTGGAGTCAAATAGTGTGTGTGTACTGAAATTGATCTGTGTGTTGAGAATTTGATCGGGGTGTGTTTTAGTGTGTTTGTGCGGTCATGGAAATCATACACATACAACCCAAGAACCTAAAACTCAACACACTAGAACAATACGAAACACACAAACACACTAAAACACACCCTGATCAAATTCTCAACACACAGATCAATTTCAGTACACACACACTATTTGACTCCACTATTCAACACCTTTCACCAATCAAACACACCCACATAACAGGCAGAGAAGTTCGAGATGACGCCGAGATCTAGTAGGCTCTGAGGATGGTGTGATGATGCACCGAAACAGCTATAAGCCGCACAGACTTACATAATTAACAGGAGTAAGTCTACTAGTTAATCAATTACTTATTTTTACAGCCCTCGTAATTGCGATCGAGTGGTCAAAATTTGTATAAGCACTTCTTTTGACATTACTAACATGGTGGAAGAAAAAAATTTAACTTTTTTATCTGCCCCCATCAGAACGTTTGCTTGTTAGCGCACGACTGCTCTACCGACTGAGCTACCCGAAGAACTATACACGACACCATCACTATTCTTCTCTTTATATCCACACAACTTAAATAGGGAGTTCACTGGGTAGAGTATTCGTGCTAAGCGAAAGACCCTGAACCGATACCCGGCCCCGGAACAATTTCTCCCCTGAAATTATTGAAGAAAGAGATTATTATTAAAAAACTAGAGACGGAAAGGCTCGAATACAGGAAGAGATAATGAACTGAGAAGTGCTTACCTGCTGATCGAGGCTGCACGTGTCGGCAGAAGTGGCGGGCGAGATGGCATCCCTGATGAACTCGATGCTCTGCTGCAGGGCCACAGGCGCGTACCAGCACGAGTCCCTAATCTCGACACCCAGCGTCACGTTGCTGAGGATGCTGGGATCTTTATTAATGCGATCAATCGTCTGGAAAGTCACTTCTATCCTTTGGATGCCGTACATCTCTCTCACCTCCCCGCACTTGAGAGTGTTCCCCGCCCGCTTCTGCTTCGGTTGGTGGTGAACGGAAAACAGGGCGCCGATAATGAAGTCGCCTTTCAGCAGCGCCGAGATTCTGCCTTGCTCCTGCTCCGTCTGCTGCACGAGAGTGGAGTCGCACTGGACAGCGCTTCTGTCGCAAATTATCAGCACAGAGAGGCATAGACTCCACCAGGATATCACAAGCAATGATGGCACTTCTTTCACCATGCCGACGGCAGTCTGTCTCAACCAGAGTTTTTGTCTCTACACGTAAAATAAATACTTTATATTTTAGATCTTCGTCGCGTATTGCACACCTACATACAGCCAAACGCAGAATTATGAATTTCACAAACACCGACACTTAAACACGACTTATAAATGGTTTATGGAAGTGCTTGATATGTTTCTAGACGTGGTCAAAGACAGACGGGATTCGTCAAGCCAACGATGCAATTCCTCCTCGATCTGCGCTCTTATTCAGCTTGTCCTGGTCGTCGTATAGACTCTCGGAATAACAATATTTTCCTAGTTCGTCATAAATGCATTCTTCAAAAGTCGCCATCTTGAAACTAGGAAGATCGAAATCTGCTTCTGTGATTGCTGAACACTGTTCCTCACACGGACCTGGAACAAACAAACAAACAAACTTCGATATAATTTATTACTATTAAAGTAGGGTTATCAGTAGGGACCGGATTTTTAGGGGTTTAAGAAGTCCGTTTTAAGTTATTGGAATAGGCAAAATAGGTGTCGCAAAAATTGCCTGATTGTTAAAAATTTATTCTTACAATCAATAATAAATAATAATAAATAACATAACTTTTTCCCACGGTGGTAAAGATGGAATCATTCCCAATATATATTATATATTACGATGTACCAAAGTACATATGATATTTCAGTGTAGAAATTCTGCGTCATCATATGATGATGGAAGAGTGGAACAGAGAAAAATTCTCTCCGGCACCGGGATTTGAACCCGGGCTTTCAGCTCTACGTGCTGACGCTCTATCCACTAAGTCACACCTAGTGCTGCTTATGATTAGGTTTTCTCCGGAGCAGTTGTTTGCGCGCTTTCAATCTGAGACCTCCGGTTACCTCCGATTGATGCCGCGCAGGTTGTATATGTGCTGTGGCGCAGACATACACTTTCCGCTGAGCATTCCTTTAATCGGATCAGGTAGTGATTGGAGTCCGCTGACGTCCGCGTATCTTTTAGAATAAGTTGTAATTTGCTGTTGTTTATTCTCTCTTCTATGTTAATCTCTCTCTCTTTCTTCGGCTCTTTTTTTTTCTTGTTTTGCTTGAAGTGCTACGTTAGCTGACAGATTTTTTTTCTAGTTTTGAAATTCATAGTAGGCCTATATGTGGAAAGGCGTATTAGTTTTATGCCATTGATCAAATTAATAACATTAAAATTAACTGAAAACTAACGCAGAAGTAAAGCTTTTCAGTAGCTAATGTAAATATGTATACTGTAGTTCTCCTAGAAACTCTCGTTTAATCGCAGACAGTGTTTGTCAATTATTATTCTAATCGGTTTAGTTTAACGTAAAATATATTGAGGGAGCTTCAGAATGGAACAAAAGAAACGTGGGCTATCAATGGGTTAAAAGTTACTGTCCAACATAATTTATTCAGATTCTTCACCGGACAGGATTGTGATTATTGTGTTAAAGGCTGTCTGTATTTGAACTGCCTCTTCTAAAACGCTCCACTCTTTCTCTGTAATAAAAATATAAGCGGATATCAACTTAAGAATAATTGTAATTATATTATTACCATATGTTTCTTTAGTTTCATTCAGAAACTCAATATTTTAATCCAAACAGTAAAATATAACTCAAGTTGTCTAAACAGCAAAATATAACTCAAGTCGTCTTTTAAATATTTCGTATGTTTTTTATCGCCTCGAAAGTTACGTTTTAGAGAAATTTCAATACTTTTTCCTATACTGTTGTCCTTTGGGAACAATAGCACTTAAACAATTTAAAAAGAAATCGTATCAAATGTTTTGCGTAACTGTTTTCATCAAGTTCGCGTTTGTGCGATCTCTTCAAATGGTCTAACAAATTCGAAGTTCCACCACCCTTAGAGTAAATTCGCTCACAAAGTTTACAATGTGCGACTTCATTATTACATTCAACTAAATTAAAGAATTTCCATGCGACGGATATCCGATTTGGTGCCATTTTATTCCCCTCACAACTACCGCCAGTCCGTACGCGCCGGTCGTCCTTGAGCTAACTGTCTCTTCGTTCCGAACCCCCGCATCCCTCCGTATATCCCCTGTTCCAACTACGGTAGTACCGGAGATCACCGGTGGAGAGCTTCATTCGTAATCTCCGATTCCTCCGCGGTAGTAGTCACTCCGATGAGCAGCACTGGCCACACCAGATTCCCATCCCGATGTCGGATCGAATCCTCTCAGTTTAAGTTCCACCTCTTGGGTTCCCTCTAGTGGCCTACACTCATGCACTGCGTCATAGATGTATGACAGTGGCACAATGTCCACACATGTGCAGAGGTGCACTCGTTATGAGTGACTAAATGGCCGGAATCCGACGGAATAAGCGCCGTCTTAAATCACAAAGTGATTATTTTTTCGCATATCATGTATTACGATGTACCGAAGTATAGGTATATGATATTTCAGTGCACCTCAATGTACCCGCGCCAGACCGCAACTTCAGACCGGCAGGCAAGCGCCTTAACCGACTGAGCCACGCCAGTAGTTCCGAGACGTAAATGAAACGACAATAAGCCAACTAAAGAAATGTCAATTACCAAAAAATTAGTTGGTACGTAATTACTGAATCAGTGAAAAATATTTATAAAGTTCACTAATCGTACTATCGTACTATTAGTACATATTAGGAGGTCGATCCAAACCAAAACCTCACAGCCAACCACTCAAAATGAATTCATACTTCCTCCTCCAATTTCCATTTTGAACTTCCCTACAGTCTTTTCTCCTCAGATCTGACGGTTAGAAATTGCATTTACTTCCAGTGTGGTCAGGATCTTTCGCGCTAGACTGAAAGCTCTTAAAGTTTAAAGTCCCAGATCCATAAATAAGTGTTAACCATGCATACATTAGTTTGTTAGTTTAGCAGAAACTAGTTCTGAAGTGCAGTGGAAGCACAAAGACCGCTCTCTGTGTCAGTTTCAGCTCCGCCGCTTGCTGCGGTTTCTAATTTCTGCAAACATAAGTCTGTATGAGCCACACACAGTTTGGAACAAAAAACCGCCGCGTGCGAGCATCGTGCACAGTTTTAACACTTCGCTCTCTCACCAACATAAATGCGGTCCGCGGCAAGAACACTTTCGTATTCTCTTCTATCATCTCTTTGATGGAGTTCAGGACATAAGTTGTGTGCTTGCGCAAAAATTAATCTAAAAGGAGAAGATGAAATGTAAATATCAAGTCGACACGACTACCTAGCGAGAGAGATTCTGATGTCACGATGACGAAGCTGCTGTCAATTATTTATTAGGAAAATAAAAGATTATCTTCTGCTATAAATTTCCGTCGTACACGCCAGAGTGGGATGATGTATTTTCAGCCATACGAAACCCGTACAATAAAATGTTGTTACAGCGAACACCAGAATAATGAATTCTATAGAGGAAACTCGGCTAATTCCGCCGTACGGGTAATTCCGCAGTAGTGCATATATGATTTTACTGCGGCTTTACAATAACGTGAACGTACTATCGGTGACTCAGGAGAAGACGAGAGCGGATTGAGGAGGAAGGGATGTGAACAGACAACGTACGACAACACGTGCAATATTTGTACTGCAGTAAGCGGAAACATTAGGTCTCCTTCTGTTCAACTTAGCTTTAATTTCCATACGCATTGTTACTCATGTTTCCTGCACGAGTAATAACCTGGCTACTGGGATGCTTATCTGAGCGATTTTTATAATAATCAACAGCGATAGTCAAGAAGGTCACATTCTTTCCGCTCGTCTTCTCCTGAGTAACGGACAGTAAGTTTTGAGAGGCTGTCAACAGGAGGCATGTCTTCTGCAGTACTATAGAAAAAAATCAAGGATATTGGTCGACACCTCTGTCGGCAATACAGTGAAACATCGAAAGTTGGCTGCTTTTCGTGTTTTGCTACACAGCTGTGAAGAAAGTGAGCACTGTAACATATAAATTGTTCCTTTTATATTACTTTCATAATGAATTTCATAATTATTTACTACTGCGGAATTAGCCAAGTCCTATTGCGGATTTATCCGTACTGTTGCGGAATTACCCGAGTTGTTCTTTGTCAACTGTAATGTACAGTATGAACAAAACTAAATATATTTGCATTTCAATAGGTCTCTTTATCTCATTTGGTAATGAAAGATTTCGTCCATGTCTACATACCTTCGTAATATTTTTCAATAAACATTTTGATAAAAATATGATAGATTTACTTCTTAATATTTCGGAATTAGCCGAGTCTCCCCTACTTCCACGAAGTTTGTTTTTGGTCTCTGCTACACTTCTTAATATAAACAAAAATGTAGTACAAAAATAATTTAGGATTATACATAATATCAATTTCATATATACCTTTACCCTAATAGCCTATTAAATTACAGTTGTGTGGTTTCAGTATACAATTTATCAATCTATATTAATACAGAATTAATTTTCTGCCTTATTACATTACAAAGTTATATTTACACAAATATTTTCGACTTATTTAAAAAATTATCTTCAGGTAGATAACACAATAAATGACACATTGAACACAAGTGATATACAGTGAGAGAACATTTGTGCATATTATAAAACCAGCCGTACCCATGCGCTCCGCTGCACCCGTTAGAAATAAATATAAAGTAATTACATAATTAAAATAGGACATTTGATCCAGGGAACATTCGTGTTTGATAGAAGGATATATCGTTTATTATGTTACTTAATTTAAATTGTATTAAAAAATTAAAATGCGATCATTTTGATCCAGAGACCACTCATTCGGTCATAAAAATTATTTTAGGAAATACAGGAAACGAATGTACAGAATAGCCTATCAAGTTTTCTGTGCATAAGAAGCTATTTTAATCTTACCTGTCCACGATTCACTCAGACGTTACTGTAATAACATTATAGCATTATGTCCATCTAGAGAAACTACACTTTCCAATGGTAAATTAATAATTAATTATACAAATCCGTTAATTTAGCTTCTGATATTACTTCATACAAACACAGAAATATTCTCTGTAGGCTATGTTTCGTAGCTTTCGATTGTTGTTGTCCAAGGCACTTTATAGACGAAGTCATTTGTTTTTTATTTCATTACACCGCCTTAGATGGCGTTGTTATTGTAATTTTGAAACTCATTTATCTCATTAAATATCGGACCTATCAAAATTTTGCATAGCATAAAACTTATCGGAAATTATTTTTAAAGAAACTGTTGTTAGGTAATATTTTTCATGAAAATTAATAATAAGGGAGATATTTCGATTTATTTAATTCAAGCCTCCTTATAACCCCCCTTTTAAATAAAATATTTTGAATGCCATATAGCCTAAACTCTAAGTTACAACGAACTTAATTTATATTCCAGTTTTCATTTAAATCGATTCAGCCATTATCGCGTGAAAATGTAACAAACATCCAGACAGACTGACAGACATACAAACAAAAATAAAAAAAGCGATTTTCGGTTTCAGGGCGGTTAATTATATATGTTAGGGCCAATTATTTTTGGAAAATCGAAAATTACCAGAAAAATTTCGGCTACAGATGTATTATTAGTATAGGTATATGTGAATAGTGTGGTTCTCAGTCATTTTAGCTTACAATAAATAACATTTAATCAAACTTGTAATATGTTAAAATTAATCTTACAACATTTGTAGACTCAACTCATATTATCAAATTAATTTTAACGTTTTTTTTCTGGAATTTCAAGTCCTCAGGGGATCCATCATCACTCACCTCGTATCCCGGGATATTGGAGGATCTTACTCTTTTGGGGCATGCTATATTTTGCGAGTGTAGAAATTTTATTAACAAAAACATACATTTGCTTTTTTTTTTAAGATGATTGCAGCTGATAGAATTCTTACACAAACCGACGTCTAGTTTGCTTACGATAAACTCGAAGCAAAGCTCGTCGTGCGTTTCAGCCACTAAGACGTCCATGAAGTTCAAAGTAAAAAGTTTGTTGTCACCGGCATGGGCACCCACACCTTCACGACTTTCCTTCCATTTTCACAGTGTAGATTAAGTACAAAATTTAATTTATATAAACTTCTTCGTCTGAATGTGCCGAGCCGCAGAATTTCGAGTTTCTCCTTCTGCTCAAGAAGGATAACGCCATCGGACCCATTCTTACTTTCTTAATTTCATTTTCAGCCTTTCTAACATTTCAACACGTCCATATCGATCTAAGTGGGTCACTGAACAACGGCAAAGACAAATGACTGTAATATAAAATAACATGGTTGGCTATTTGTCGTAATTCTGGACACACATTGACAACGCTGAAAATTTTTGCGCACTATTTAATAAGAAGAATAATACAAGCAAAATATTATACATTAAAATAAAACGTGATACAAAAAAGCCACTGTTAACCGAATAAAATTTCGGATAATAGTACTCTATTTTTTTTTTTTTTTTAGGAAAATATTTGGGGCTAAGAGGGATGAAGTTACAGAAGAATGGAGAAAGTTACACAACACAGAGCTGCACGTATTGTATATATTGACATAATTAGGTCCATAAAATCCAGACGTTTGAGATGGGCAGGACATGTAGCACGTATGGGCGAATCCAGAAATGCATATAGAATGTTAGTTGGGAGGCCGGAGGGCAAAAGACCTTTGGGGAGGCCGAGACGTAGATGGGAAGATAATATTAAAATGGATTTGAGGGAGATAGGATATGATGGTAGAGACTGGATTAATCTTGCTCAGGATAGGGACCAATGGCGGGCTTATGTGAGGGCGGCAATGAACCTCCGGGTTCTTTAAAAGCCAGTAAGTAAGTAAGTATACGTCTCTTTTTTGGAGTTAAAAGGTTACAAACTATAACTCATAAGTTGTGTACATGAAGGTTTATATGTATCCCACAATGCATACAGTAAATACAGTATTACCACAGTCTAACAGATAAAGTCACGAAGTTCAATGCATAGGAAATATGCATCCAATGACATTTGAACTTCAGTTACTAGCCACTAGAATCGCTAATACGCCTACTTCCATGTAACTCTTAATATCAAATACTTCCATATCACACTTAATATCGAATCCTATTATTTTATTAATTAAATGTTGTTTTACTTCCAGTGACTCTTAATATCAAGTACTTCCATGTGACTCTTAACATCAAATCCTATTATTTAATTAATTAAATGTTGTTTTACTTCTATGTGAATCTTAATATCAAATATTTCCATGTGACTATAAATATCAAATTCTATTGTTTCATTAATTAAATGAAGTTTTTACTTCCATGTGACTCTTATCATCAAGTACTTCCATGTGACTATAAACATCAAATTCTATAATTTCATCAATTAAATGTTGTTTTACTTCCATGTGACTCTTATTATCAAGTACTTCCATGCGACTGTAAACATTAAATCCTATTATTTTATTAATTAAATGTTGTTTTCCTTCCATGTGACTTTTAGTATCAAGTACTTCCATGTGACTCTTAACATCAAATCCTACTATTTTATTAATTAAATATGTTTTATTCCATGTGACTCTCAATATCAAATATTTCCATCTGACTATAAACATCAAATTCTATTGTTTCATTAATTAAATATTGTTTTCCTTCCATGCGACTCTTATTATCAAGTACTTCCATGTGACTGTAAACATTAAATCCTATTATTTTATTAATTAAATATTGTTTTTCTACCATGTGACTCTTAATATAAATCCTACTAGTTTATTCATTAAATGTTCTTACTTGCATCTAATTCTTAATATCAAATCCTATTACAATTTTAATTAAATTTTGTTTTCACTTCCATGTGACTCTTAATATAGAATCTTACTATTTCATTAATTAAATGTTGTTTTTACTTGCATGTGACTCCTAATATCAAAGGTTGCATCTAGTGACGAAAATTTAATAAGTTTGAGAGAGTATATCGTAATACATTCTGACATATAATGATAGAAACTGTGTCTAATTTGTGCGCAAATCACAGCCGGATTGATGTGTAATAATAATGGCATTGATCATCGGAGGGAAACAACATGCTGTTCCCCAGGGAAATCTGGGAGAGCCGGGAGTGTTTATTAGGGTGGAGTAGCGACTCGACGCACGGGTGCGACACCTCATTACCGCCCACAAATGTGGCCGCGACCAAAATAATTGAGAATTAGGGTCATAAGCGGCAAGGGTCCTAAACGCTTTCAGTTAAAGCTGTGGTACAGTAAGAGTCACGTTTCCTGCCTTGTTATATGAATAAGGCGCAGTTTCCTACCTGTATTTTATCTAGAACCAATAATCACGGTATGAAATATTGTGTGTGTACAGAGTTGTTGAGAATAATTTCGCTGATTTCCTTGGGTTTTAAAACTATAGACAACCGATTACTCGCAAATCTAGTCTTTCAGGTAAAGCTCCCTGTAAAGCAGATTTGAATTATTTCAAGGGAAAAATTGTTCCGGGGCCTGGTATCGATCCCGGGGCCTCTCGTTGAACGTACCAGCCCTCTACCAACTGAGCTATCCGGGAAATTATTCAAATCTGCTTTACATGGAGCTTCACCTGAAAGACTAGATTTATATAATATATACGTTACTGTGTAAGTTAACAGAAAACCACAATTCCAAGTCACACAGAGATTGTGTGCACTCGATGTGGGTCTCTGGCGTTTCGTCAGCCCACGCGAGTTGTGTGGATACAAAGGGAAAAGTTGAGACGGTGTCGGGTGGAGTTCCCGGGTAGCTCAGTTGGTAGAGTGCTGGTACGTTTAACCAGAGGCCCCGGGATCGATACCCGACCTCGGAACAATTTTTCCCTTGAAATTATCCAAATCTGCTTTACAGGGAGCTTTACCTGAAAGACTAGATTTGCATAATATATACGTTACTATGTACCGTACTTTAACAGAAAACCACAATTCCAAGTCACACAGAGATTGTGTGCACTCGATGTGGGTCTCTGGCGTTTCGTCAGCCCACGGGAGTTGTGTGGATACAAAGGGAAAAGTTGAGACAGTGTCGGGTGGAGTTCCCGGGTAGCTCAGTTGGTAGAGCGCTGGTACGTTCAACCAGAGGCCCCGGGATCGATACTCGGCCCCGGAACAATTTTTCCCTTGAAATTATTCAACTGATTACTTTACCGCTTAGGGCCAGTATTATAAACGCCGTTTAAACCTTACGTTCAGTTTAAACTGAAGTTTTTCGTTTTGCTTTGTATTATAAACCTTAACTACCAGTTAATCTTGAGTGTAACTTGATCGGAAGTTCTCTGCCGTTTAAACTGCAGTTCAAGGCTCAACAGAGCAAGATGGCGGATCCCGCAATACACATGGATATTGCAGATGTTTTACAAGAACTTATGAGTGACGATATGTGAGTGATCAACATTACTGAACGACCACGGCGGCCAAGAATTTTTCGAAATAAAGTGCACCACTTTGAAATATACATAAATGAACATAAGTTTTAAAACAGATTGAGGCTTTCGAAGCAGACAGTTCTAACCTTTAGAATTAGGCTTATAGGCCTAACCTTGTTTTGAAAAATTGCAACTCAGATACAACATGCAACAGAAAAATGAGAAAGTGCAAAAAAATATGTGTTCTAGGGTTTGAATTTAAAGATTATTTGAAAAAATAAATAATCATCTCTTTTTTTTTTTTTTTGAAAATATTCTGTTGAATCTCTGCATCAGTTACTAGTTGCAATACGCTATTTTTCCTCTGGTAGTATACATACTGGACACGATGGAAGATTTCGAAGGTGTCCATAAATGTACTATAAACCTTTTGCGCATTGTACTGTGTGTGGCAGACAGTCTCCTGGTAAGATTTACTATGGGGCCTGATTTATAAACACACTAATAATATTACCTAATTTTACTAGACTCATAAAAATAATTTCATTGTTTGACTGAATTCTGTTTCATAAATATTCTAGACAACAAATAAAATACGCACTCTAATATTATTACTTCATTACTCAGTTGATTCTGTACGGAGTTACGTCACGGATGGTCATGCAAGGTTTAGTTTGGTTACATTGTGTTTGGGAGTATAACGTTGGTAGCCAGGGTTAAGAAACTGTTTGAGGTTAAGTCTGACAAGCATACTGAAGTACGCGGTATTGGTCCTCTTTGGAGTTTTTTTTTATGATACTCTCTCTGATATCGAAGAACAAAGATGTTTCTTAATGAAGATTTTCCATGATAGTCGGCTATTTTAAATCAATACTATAATTAAACACTTGCGATCGTCTACTTTTCTTTCCTAGCAGTAATAGCAATCGTATTCCACTACGATTTATCTTAACCGAGACTCTGTAAAACGGCACGTTGAATTAAACTCACAGTTAGGTTTAAATTAAGTTTCACATAATCTTTAGATTAACCGTATTTATAAAACCGGGCCTTAGTCAAGTAACTCACATCTGTAAGAAAGTATTTTCATTGTTCCACTCTCTAAATCATTTGCGAAATTGTCAATCGTTATGATGCCCTATTTTGATTACTGTGATTCGCTCTTAACAAATATAACTGTCAATTTAACTGAAAGACTCCAACGTGTTCATAATGTGTGTGTCCGCTTAATCTGCAATACTCGTAGATTTGATCTAAAAGAGCGAAGAACAGCACATTTTTTTATCTGTTCTAATTAGAATGTTACTCCCTTCTACTCCAATATACCTGATAAATCGCCTTCAATGCCTTACAACATTGCGTAATCAACTTCAAGTTTTATTATCCATTCCTCATCACTGTACCTCTTTCTATTCATCCTCTTTCACTGTGTCAGTTTGTAGCCTATGGAACTCCTTACCTCATCATGTCAGGGATTGTCGAACGGTTCATCAATTTGAATTAATAATTAAGGATTACATACTTTTACATGGAACTTATTTGTAGCGTTAGCCGATTTTTATAGGTTATTCCGTGTGTTTGTATAAATTCTCATTTAGTCCTACTATAAAGTGGGATTAGGATATCAATTGAAAATTACTTAATTATGTAGTATCATGTTCAGTTAATTTCATTATATGTAAGCTCCTTAATCTGCAAGAAAATTATTTTATATTATTTTATATTTAAGTATTACTATTAGGCTTACTACTGTTATTATTCCAACTCTTTCCAACACAGCTTCGTTTTTTATTTCGCCTCTCCATTTCACATGCTCCATTCTTCTCCATATCCACATTTTAAATACTTCTAGTCGTTATGCAAATCTAGTCTTTCAGGTGAAGCTCCCTGTAAAGCAGATCTGCTTTACAGGGAGCTTCACCTGAAAGACTACATTTGCATAATATATACGTCACTGTGTACGTTAACAGAAAACCACAATTCCAAGTCACACAGAGATTGTGTGCACTCGTTGTGGGTCTCTGGCGTTTCGTCAGCCCACGCGAGTTGTGTGGATATAAAGGGAAGAGTTGAGACGGTGTCAGGTGGAGTTCCCGGGTAGCTCAGTGGTAGAGCGCTGGTACGTTCAACCAGAGGCCCCGGGATCGATACCCGGCCCCGGAACAATTTTTCCCTTGAAATTATTCTAATCTGCTTTACAGGGAGCTTCACCTGAAAGACTAGATTTGCATAATATATACGTCACTGTGTACGTTAACAGAAAACCACAATTCCAAGTCACACAGAAATTGTGTGCACTCGTTGTGGGTCTCTGGCGTTTCGTCAGCCCACGCGAGTTGTGTGGATATAAAGGGAAGAGTTGAGACGGTGTCGGGTGGAGTTCCCGGCTAGCTCAGTGGTAGAGCGCTGGTACTTTCAACCAGAGGCCCGGGATCGATACCCGGCCCCGGAACAATTTTTCCCTTGAAATTATTCACTTCTAGTCGTTTCTCTCTATTCCCTTGTAATGTCCATATTTCTACTCCATACAATCTCTTCCCTAGTTCTTTTTCCAGAGGTCCGATGAAGATGCTCCTTTTTCTATTAAAAGCTTCCTTGGCCAACGCTATCCTATTTTTGACTTCCTGGCAGTAACTCATATTACTACTTATAGTAGGCTACACAAGTATTTGAAGCTGTCCACTTGCTCTACTGCCTCATTTAGAAATCGCAAGTTTACCGTCTTTACTTTCCTTCCTAAGACCATGGTCTTCGTCTTGTTTGCATTTATGTTAATCCCATACTTGAATAATTTCAAGGGAAAAATTGTTCCGGGGCCGCGTATTGACCTCGGGACCTCTGGTTTAACGTACCAGCGCTCTACCAACTGAGCTGCCAGGAACTTCACCCGACACCGTCTCAATTTTTCCCCTTATATCCACACAAACTCGAGTGAGATGACAAAACGCCAGAGACCCACATTGAGTGCACACAAACTCTGTGTGACTTGGAATTATTAAAGTCTGCTTCACAGGGAGCTTTGCCTGAAAAAATAGACTTGCATAATATGTACGTTACTGTAGGTATGTTAAAAGAAAACCACAATTCCAAATCACACAATTCTCAAATGTTTAACAACCTCTTATTTGGTAGCTACTGCGAGTAGGATCGTGATTTTTGTCCACAGCGATAAGAAAACTAATAAAGAATGATTTATACCTCTGACGTATTTCAACAGTGTGGACGGTTTTTGTGGAAATTTAATTTTAAAACCTCTAATTTCAAGCCACTGCAAATGCGAGTTGGTTGCAATACAGCGCCAGAGAACAGCTCATCTAGAGAAACACACCAAGTTCGTTGACCTCTTACATCTGTATCATGAGAAGAGTATGTTGGCGACGATGTTGCCGGACTGCTGAAACTTCAAAATTAATTTTCTATTTAACCGTGCATTTAATCACAAAATGCACAAATAATATAGGTTTTCTATTCATTTACGTGTGCCCTATCGTTCCTTTCAATCGCCAAGGTTATTTCACTTCCACCTTGTATCATGTTATAATACGGTTGAAATAAAATACATTAAAAATAGAAGATAATACACTTTAAAAGCTCGATTTCGTATTTACTTACTTACTTACCTACTTACTTACTGGCTTTTAAGGAACCTGGAGGTTCATTACCGCCCTCACATAAGCCCGCCATTGGTCCCTATCCTGAGAAAGATTAATCCATTCTCTATCATCATATCCCACCTCCTTCAAATCCATTTTAATGTTATCTTCCCATCTATGTCTCGGCCTCCCTAAAGGTCTTTTTCCTTTCGGCCTCCCAACTAACATTCTATATGCATTTCTGGATTCGCCCATACGTGCTACATGCCCTGCCCATCTCAAACGTTTGGATTTAATGTTCCTAATTATGTCAGGTGAAGAATACAATGCGTGCAGTTCTGTGTTATGTAACTTTCCATTCTCCTGTAACTTCATCCCTCTTAGCCCCAAATATTTTCGTAAGCACCTTATTCTCAAACAACCTTAACCTATGTTCCTCTGTCACAGTGAGAGAGAACCACCCCTCATTGGCTGTCCGCGACTGCTTATTCAATATATTCACAGCTACCCTCCATATCTGGAGCCGTCTCCTCGATCCGCAACCTGAGGACGCGCCATGCCATGGTGATAGGGACCCACAATACATGGGCTCGATTTCGTACACAAAAAATAAGCGATCAGAACAAGACAGTGAAACCAGAAATAACTATAAACGAGGTAACACAATATTAATATGTTTTACAAACAAAATATGCTGAAAAATGCCTATGTGTCTCTGCTAAATGCTTATATGCATTATAATTCTAATTTTACTGCGTCAGGTACGAAGAGAGGAACGGGATATCCACCACGGTAGAAACTGCTTAATGATGCAACTCGCAGAATTCCTGTGGTCATCAACTGAGCCGTTAAAGTTATTTTATGGACAAAAACGGATTTTCCGGCGCTTTATCTTAAATCTGAACAGGCCATTAGACTTCATAACTCTATTTGCTTAATTTTATGGCTTTCAAACACAAGGCTGTTTTGCCGAAACATTTGTAGCGCTCTGTTTAACAGCACTAAATCCAGATATTCCATTCAATTATTTTTGCGTGATATAATTTCTTCTAGAACTTACCGACATTACTGAAACAAACATTAACTGATTTAAATAAAAACAAAAAAAAAAATAAATAGTCTAACGTTAATGTTATAAAAGTAGCTTATAACATAGCATATATCTGCGTTAATATAGTACAGGCTGAATCATAAGTAATGTCATTAAATTTAGAGTGTTATTCTTTGAGATATTTCAAACAAAAAAAGGTTTAGTGCAATTTTGCTCGTTTTTGCTTCATATTTGAGATAAAAATTGTTTATATGAAAAATTTCATAGTATGTTTAGGGAAAACCATTCGTTTAAAACCCTATATACTCAGTCAATTTAAAAGAGCTGTGTATTATGATAGTAAATTAAGTTTTTTTAAAGAAAGAACATAGTCCAAAAAATGCAAATTTGAGATATTAAGCATATGGTGAAAGTATTGTAGCGGCCATCTACTGAAGCACTTGTTAGGGAAAAAAAAAGCATAGGTCAATGTTACTTACTTACTGGCTTTTAAGGAACCCAGAGGTTCATTGCAGCCCTCACATAAGCCCGCCATCGGTCCCTATCCTGAGCAAGATTAATCCAGTCTCTATCATCATATCCCACCTCCCTCAAATCCATTTTAATATTATCTTCCCATCTAAGTCTCGGCCTCACTAAAGGTCTGTTTCCCTCCGGCCTCCCAACTAACACTCTATATGTATTTCTGGATTCGCCCATACGTGCTACATCCCCTGCCCATCTCAGACGTCTGGATTTAATGTTCCTAACTATGTCAGGTGAAGAATACAATGCGTGCAGTTCTGTGTTGTGTAACTTTCTCCATTCTCCTGTAACTTCATCCCTCTTAGCCCCATATATTTTCCTAAGAACCTTATTCTCAAACACCCTTAACTTATGTTCCTATCTCAAAGTGAGAGTCCAAGTTTCACAACCATAAAGAACAACCGGTAATATAACTGTTTTATAAATTCTAACTTTCAGATTTTTTGACAGCAGACTGGATGATAAAAGCTTCTGAACTGAATAATAACAGGCATTTTCCATATTATTCTGTGTTTAATTTCCTCTGAGTACCATTTATATTTGTTACTGTTGCTCCAAGATATTTGAACTTTCTCCACCTCTTCGAAAGATAAATTTCCAATTTTTATATTTCCATTTCGTACAATATTTTCGTCACGAGACATAATCATATACTTTGTCTTTTCAGGATTTACTTCCAAATCTATCTCTTTACTTGCTTCCAGTAAAATTCCCGTGTTTTCCCTAATCGTTTGTGGATTTTCTCCTAACATATTCACGTCATCCGCATAGACAAGCAGCTGATGTAATCCGTTCAATTCCAAATCCTCTCTGTTATCCTGGACTTTCCTAATGACATTTATTGTAAAGCAAAATTAAAAAGTAAAGGTGATAGCACATCTCCTTGCTTTACCCCGCAGTGAATTGGAAACGCATCTGACAGAAACTGACCTATACGAACTCTGCTGTAGGTTTCACTGAGACACATTTTAATTAATCTAACTAGAGGTCTATGTTATAGCAGTGAAAATTTTCCGTGCTTTTCACAAAACAACCATAGTCCAAAGGTTTTTTTTTTTTTGTGAAAAGTCATTGTTCAGCCAGAACGATGGTAGCATTTACAAATATCCCAACAGTTTTTGTATAAAATTAAAATGTATGAAGCTGTTAGTAATATTCCACAGTTATTGTTCACTCCTGTATAAGGCTATCAGCACAAAATTGGACATTGAGTAGAAGTGATAAGTGGCCTACATGCTGTGGCAGCAGATTTGGCTGACAATCCACTCTTCCAGTGCCAATATTTCTAGTAATTGACTCCTTACCCCGCTAGTCGTTTAATACATGCGCGTACATTTTGAGAATGAAGATATATCTGTTTTATATTGACGGGAAAAGGAAGCAAATTGAACTTGTCACTTACGGATTTCAATATGCAACGGAATACGTAATAGAAACATACGGCCCGTACCCTTCCAGTTGTAACTGTTTCCATCGTAACGAGTAAGCATCGGATGTTAAAATCATTGTACAGTCCGCGTCACCGTTTTTGGCGTGTGAAATAAGTAACGGGAACGTTAACTGCGAGTGTTTTACATTTACCGCAGTCAGTCCGACAACTGTGTTTGGCATATAGCTGATGTGACGTGTATAGGAAGTGGTACCATTCTCACCTGAACTGTCAACATGCTCACAAACAGGGCACTATATATATCTAGGATACACGCCAAAAAGGCTGGCACCAGCTATAATACAAATGAACGATTAATGAATCAGAAAGTAGATGTACACTATTCACAAAAAATATAAGATCCAATGAAATGATGTAAAGATTTAAACGACAAAAGCTGCAAACTTATAAAAGGGCACAATATATTCCACTGAACAAAAAAGTGTAGTATAGTTCGGGTGTCGTATTACTTTTTTGGTAAAAAATATATTCTTTTAATTTCATTTACTAAATCAGTGATTGTAAATTATTTATTTAATTACTGAATATGTAAAAATGTAAATCGAGGAAAAAATATGTGTACTTAAACGATTATATCTACTATATACGAGTAACTGTTAGGCATTCGAAGATTTTTTTAGAAGTTGCATTTTCATTTTATAAAATAACTCCTTTGCAACTAAATTGTTATTTATATGGGAGATGTGATAGTAGGAGGAAGAAGAATAAAATGTATAAGATTTTCTGATGATATGGCGTTGTCAGCAGAAGAGGAGATGATACTAAGGGATACGCTACTAGAGCTAAATGACAGTTGTGAGCACTATGGAATGGAGATAAATGCCAACCAGACGAAGACCATGGTCATAGGAAGAAAAGTAAAGAAGGTAAACTTGCGAATTCTAAATGATGCAGTAGAGCAAGTAGATAGCTTCAAATACTTGAGGTGTACTATAAGTAGTAACATGAGCTGCCGCCAAGATGTCAAAAGGAGAACAGCAATGGGAAAGGAAGCTTTTAATAGAAATAGGAGCATCTTTTGTGGACAGAAGTAAGGAAGAGACTAGTGAAGTGCTTTATGTGGATTGTAGCATTGTATGGGGCAGAAACATGAACATTACGACGAAGTGAAGAGAAAAGACTAGAAGCATTTGAAACGTGGATATGCAGAAGGATGGAGCGTGTGAAATGGACAGACAGAATAAGAAATTAAGTTGTGTTGGAAAGAGTGGGTGACGAAAGAATGATGCTGAAACTGATCACAAAGAGGAAAAGGAATTAGCTGGGTCACTGGTTGAGAAGAAACTGCCTTCTGAAGGATGCACTGGAAGGAATGGTGAACGGGAGAAGAGTTCGGGGCAGAAGAAGATATCAGATGATAGAAGACATTAAGATATATGGATCATATGAGGAGACAAATAGGAAAGCAGAAAATAGGAAAGACTGGAGAATGCTGAGTTTGCAGTGAAAGACCTGCCCTTGGATATAACACTATGAATGAATAAATTGTTATAAAAAAGATATTCATTGTTGTAATCTCTACTTCAAATATTTTAAAAACCAACTTTCTTTCAGAGTTTCTATAAGGTTCTACCTTCCTGTCAGTGTTGTTTGTTACACTGCGGCAGTGATAGCAACATAATATGTCTTTTTTTTTTTTTTTTTTTAGAAATCGATAAGTTTACATGATAATTTTTGCCTATTTCGAGATTTTCGGCCATCAAATCCGGATAGGACACTAGAATGATATTAAAGAACGATAAAATTATTATTTGCCTGGATACCTCCCGGTGGAAGTACCTGTCTTAGATTTATGACATGTGAAATAATCCACTTTCATGACAGAGGGCTCTACGCAAATTTCGTTGGCCATTTCTTGCCTACGTCGAAATTTGAAGGTAGTACCATAGGGCAATATCAGTTGCCTAAGCGCAAATGGAACTGCCACGCCCTCAGTCTCCAATACACATTACAGTACCATCACTATTATTATTACTATGAATACTATTATTACTGATAATAATATTGTTCCTGCGCAATACATAATCCTGTACTTCCTGCTAGGTCCTTTAAAGAGCTGCTGATGTGACGTAACGGATGTACGCGGGAGAGAGACTTTCGCAGCAATGAACAGACGCATGTCCTCGACATTGACAAATGGCGTAGGTCTAAGGACAAGGTCAAGTTCTGCTGAATGTTTAACATATCCACAACTCCTGATAAACTCTAGCGATCCATTTTAAAACATAAACAATTCTCCAGAGAATTGTAGCCACCATTTTAAAAATGTTCTACCACAGATATTAAGGTTGTATTTTGTAAACATTGTGAAAATGCCTAGACTACAATAATATCGAAACACAAAAATGTCTCAAATTATAATTAAATAAATTAGACGAATTCTATGTTTTGACTACATCTACAGGGAATCATTTTATTTTTACTTCAATTTGTATTGTACCTGAGTTTTAATGTACTTCACTCCCACCCCCTCTAATAGCAAACTGCCAACAGTCCTCCACACAGAACCAAGGTCACGTATGCAGTCAAAGTCGCCTTACGGTCATAATAAACAGTACTGAGTTGGTGAGTATAGTACGTTACAGAAATATGTTCGCGTTTTCCAGTGACGAAAATGCTTTCAATATTGAATCCTATTTTTGCACAGGTACTGTCGTCTACGTCGCATCCCGGTTTCCCCCAACCCCCGCTTCTGTTCGCCCCTCTGTAAAGGCTAGTGGCTGGGCTGTCTTAGTTCTTTTCTGAAAACATTAATTATTTCTGTTAGGAATTGGACGTCTACATAATATTATAGAACTGTTTAAAATAACTTAATTAAAAGGGCCTCGTTAAGTAATTAATTGTCACGCGATTTCCCCCCCCCTTTCACGACCCTGAGACAAAACCACTTGGACGGACAATAGATAGCATGTCTGAGTAATTTTATCTTTTCGGATCGGGCAGAAGTGAAGATTGAATTTACAGTACGTAAGGTACTCTTTTATAGAGTAGGTACAGAATTATTTCAACATGAGTTACTAATACGAAGGACGAATCTGGTAATTGGAATTAGGTGCAATCCAATAGTCTATAGTGTGATAATATGCACAAAAGAACTGAAGCCTGTATAGAAAGAAAGAAAGAAAGAAAGAAAGAAAGAAAGAAAGAAAGAAAGAAAGAAAGAAAGAAAGAAAGAAAGAAAGAAAGAAAGAAATAATGTCTCCTGTAGTTTAAGACATTAAGATTGTACTCAGACGATCAAAGAGATAGACGGACAAACAGACAATGACAAAAATAAATGTTTCAGTATTACATGAAGACTCCACTTTGTTACAAATCTTAAAATCAATCTTTACAATTTCTCTGTAAGTTACTTGATATAATTGAGCCGCTCAGAGCAAAAGTGGTGTAAGTCAAAATTGGGTAATGAGGTTTAAAGTAAAAATTATGTAAAATACAGCGCGAAGTAGCAATTAATATGGCCTTCTTCCTATTTATTGACTACTAAGAGTTTAAATAAATTGAATATTAATTGTTACTTTGCGCTGTATTTTACAGAATGTTTACTTTAACCCTCATTACCCATTTTTGACTTACACCACATCTGCTCTGAACGGCTCAATTATTAGCCTACATAGTGAAAGAATGATTTGTGGATAGCCCGATAGATTTTGCTTGTAGCGTACGCGTACCAGTACTTCCTTGTCCTTCACAATTACACAGAAAACATACCAGTTTGAGGAGACGCCTATCCTACACGCTCGTACTAAGCGTAATTTGTAATTCTAATTTTAGTCCGTGTAAAATAATGGAACACTCCACCCGTTAGTGTGTACCGTGTCACGTTATGAAGCTGCCTTCTTTGTGAACCATATGGATATTAAAATTAATTTTTTGAACATTCGCTGAGGGTTGTTGACGTGTACCTCTTTTTACAACACGAGCACGCTGCATGCTTTCGCAACTCATAATTCAAAATATAAAATACGAAGCCACGCTGAATGGAAACATGTATGGACTTCTGTTCGTGGGAAATATAGCATAATCTCATAAAGACTATTTCAAATCTTGAGAATGCGATAAAATAGATAAATATCACGTGACTCGGAATATCATTTCATTGATATAGGACACAGTAGACATTATTCCAACAATATTTATCTAATCTCCATCTTACGATGTTTGGTGACGTATACACGTACGTTGATATACCATGGCATGATTGTGACTATAATAGTATTTAAATTCATTAATATTTATCTGTTTCGGACAGAGTTAAATTATAGTTTTGCATCTTTTACTTACACACCTTGCTGTTTCTTGCTCATCAATCTTTGTAGAAATTAACTATGGTATCTATTCCTGCTAAAGAAATTTACACAAAAAAAAAATATTACATCCAGTGTATTCTGTTGTCCACTGTAACAAAAATATAAGTTTTCGGTACTCCTGCTGCCAAAAATCGGAATTTGTCATGTTGTTCGTACGCCTATTTATTGTGCGAGTTTTGTTCATATGATTCAATTGAGCCAGAAATGATGCGGAAAGAAGAAATATTTTATAGATCTGAAATATTAAACTAATCATAATATTTAAATATTTACACAAAATGGAGATTTACTTAAATACGATTCTCCCCAATCTACTCAGTGTATTACAAAATATACAGTAGATGAATAAAACTGTGTGGACAACGTTACATTCTTAAGTATTACAACAAACATTATACAATATAATTAGATAAACTAAATAAAGAATAATTTAATATACAACAGTACAAGATTATTTAAAATTAGTAACTGATAACATATTTATTAAAACACAAAGTATTCAATGGAGTTATCGCAAATACTTTTATTTTACTTTTGTTTAAATTCAATTGATAACATTTATTAAGAAATAAAGTATTCATTGGAATTATTGTGAATTTTTTTGTTTAATTTCAACTGACAATAAATTTATTAAGATATAAAGTATTCAATGGAATTACCGCAAATATTTATCTTTAATTTTTGTTTAAGTTCAACCGATAACAATTTTTAAGACATAAAGTATTCAATCGAATTACCGTAAATATTTTTTTTTGTTTAAGCACAACTGATAAGATATTTATTAAGAAATAAAATATTCAATGATATTATCGTAAATATTTATTTTTAATTTTTGTTTAAGTTCAACTGATAATTTTTAAGAAATAAAGTATTCAAACGAATTACCGTAAATATTTTTTTTTGTTTAAGCACAACTGATAAGATATTTATTAAGAAATAAAGTATTCAATGGTATTATCGTAAATATTTATTTTTAATTTTTGTTTAAGTTCAACTGATAACAATTTTTAAGAAGTAAAGTATTCAATCGAATTACCGTAAATATTTTTTTTTGTTTAAGCACAACTGATAAGATATTTATTAAGAAATAAAGTATTCAATAGTATTATCGTAAATATTTATTTTCAATTTTTGTTTAAGTTCAACTGATAACAATTTTTAAGAAATAAAGTATTCAATCGAATTACCGTAGGCCTAAATATTTTTTTTTATTTAAGCACAACTGATAAGATATTTATTAAGAAATAAAGTATTCAATGGTATTATCGTAAATATTTATTTTTTAATTTTTGTTTAAGTTCAACTGATAACAATTTTTAAGAAATAAAGTATTCAATCGAATTACCGTAAATATTTTTTTTTTGTTTCAGCACAACTGATGAGATATTTATTAAGAAATAAAGTATTCAATAGCATTATCTTAAATAGCCTATTTATTTTTAATTTTTATTTAAGTGCAACTTATAACAATTTTTAAGAAATAAAGTATTCAATCGAATTACCGTAAATATTTTTTTTGTTTAAGCGCAACTGATAAGATATTTATTAAGAAATAAAGTATTCAATGGTATTATCTTAAATATTTATTTTTAATTTTTATTTAAGTTCAACTGATAACAATTTTTAAGAAATAAAGTATTCAATCGAATTACCGTAAATATTTTTTTGGTTTAAGCGCAACTGATAAGATATTTATTAAGAAATAAAGTATTCAATGGTATTATCTTAAATATTTATTTTTAATTTTTATTTAAGTTCAACTGATAACAATTTTTAAGAAATAAAGTATTCAATCGAATTACCGTAAATATTTTTTTTTTTGTTTAAGCGCAACTGATAAGATATTTATTAAGAAATAAAGTATTCAATAGTATTATCTTAAATATTTATTTTTAATTTTTGTTTAAGTTCAACTGATAACAATTTTTTAGAAATAAAGTATTCAATCGAATTGCCGTAAATATTTTTTTTTGTTTAAGCGCAACTGATAAGATAATTATTAAGAAATAAAGTATTCAATAGTATTATCTTAAATATTTATTTTTAATTTTTATTTAAGTTCAACTGATAACAATTTTTAAGAAATAAAGTATTCAATCGAATTGCCGTAAATATTTTTTTTGTTTAAGCGCAACTGATAAGATAATTATTAAGAAATAAAGTATTCAATAGTATTATCTTAAATATTTATTTTTAATTTTTATTTAAGTTCAACTGATAACAATTTTTAAGAAATAAAGTATTCAATCGAATTGCCGTAAATATTTTTTTTGTTTAAGCGCAACTGATAAGATAATTATTAAGAAATAAAGTATTCAATAGCATTATCTTAAATAGCCTATTTATTTTTAATTTTTATTTAAGTGCAACTTATAACAATTTTTAAGAACTAAAGTATTCAATCGAATTACCGTAAATATTTTTTTTTGTTTAAGCGCAACTGATAAGATATTTATTAAGAAATAAAGTATTCAATGGTATTATCGTAAATATTTATTTTTAATTTTTGTTTAAGTTCAACTGATAACAATTTTTAAGAAATAAATTATTCAATCGAATTACCGTAGGCCTAAATATTTTTTTTATTTAAGCACAACTGATAAGATATTTATTAAGAAATAAAGTATTCAATGGTATTATCGTAAATATTTATTTTTAATTTTTGTTTAAGTTCAACTGATAACAATTTTTAAGAAATAAATTATTCAATCGAATTACCGTAGGCCTAAATATTTTTTTTATTTAAGCACAACTGATAAGATATTTATTAAGAAATAAAGTATTCAATGGTATTATCGTAAATATTTATTTTTTAATTTTTGTTTACGTTCAACTGATAACAATTTTTAAGAAATAAAGTATTCAATCGAATTACCGTAGGCCTAAATATTTTTTTTATTTAAGCACAAGTGATAAGATATTTATTAAGAAATAAAGTATTCAATGGTATTATCGTAAATATTTATTTTTAATTTTTGTTTAAGTTCAACTGATAACAATTTTTAAGAAATAAAGTATTCAATCGAATTACCGTAAATATTTTTTTTTGTTTCAGCACAACTGATGAGATATTTATTAAGAAATAAAGTATTCAATAGCATTATCTTAAATAGCCTATTTATTTTTAATTTTTATTTAAGTGCAACTTATAACAATTTTTAAGAACTAAAGTATTCAATCGAATTACCGTAAATATTTTTTTTTGTTTAAGCGCAACTGATAAGATATTTATTAAGAAATAAAGTATTCAATAGTATTATCTTAAATATTTATTTTTAATTTTTATTTAAGTTCAACTGATAATTTTTAAGAAATAAAGTATTCAATCGAATTACCGTAAATATATTTTTTTTGTTTCAGCACAACTGATGAGATATTTATTAAGAAATAAAGTATTCAATAGCATTATCTTAAATAGCCTATTTATTTTTAATTTTTATTTAAGTGCAACTTATAACAATTTTTAAGAACTAAAGTATTCAATCGAATTACCGTAAACATTTTTTTTTGTTTAAGCGCAACTGATAAGATATTTATTAAGAAATAAAGTATTCAATAGTATTATCGTAAATATTTATTTTTAATTTTTATTTAAGTGCAACTTATAACAATTTTTAAGAACTAAAGTATTCAATCGAATTACCGTAAATATTTTTTTTTGTTTCAGCACAACGGATGAGATATTTATTAAGAAATAAAGTATTCAATAGCATTATCTTAAATAGCCTATTTATTTTTAATTTTTATTTAAGTGCAACTTATAACAATTTTTAAGAACTAAAGTATTCAATCGAATTACCGTAAACATTTTTTTTTGTTTAAGCGCAACTGATAAGATATTTATTAAGAAATAAAGTATTCAATAGTATTATCTTAAATATTTATTTTTAATTTTTATTTAAGTTCAACTGATAACAATTTTTAAGAAATAAAGTATTCAATCGAATTACCGTAAATATTTTTTTTTGTTTAAGCATAACTGATAAGATATTTATTAAGAAATAAAGTATTCAATGGTATTATCGTAAATATTTATTTTTAATTTTTGTTTAAGTTCAACTGATAACAATTTTTAAGAAATAAATTATTCAATCGAATTACCGTAGGCCTAAATATTTTTTTTATTTAAGCACAACTGATAAGATATTTATTAAGAAATAAAGTATTCAATGGTATTATCGTAAATATTTATTTTTAATTTTTGTTTAAGTTCAACTGATAACAATTTTTAAGAAATAAATTATTCAATCGAATTACCGTAGGCCTAAATATTTTTTTTATTTAAGCACAACTGATAAGATATTTATTAAGAAATAAAGTATTCAATGGTATTATCGTAAATATTTATTTTTTAATTTTTGTTTAAGTTCAACTGATAACAATTTTTAAGAAATAAAGTATTCAATCGAATTACCGTAAATATTTTTTTTTTTTTGTTTAAGCATAACTGATAAGATATTTATTAAGAAATAAAGTATTCAATGGTATTATCGTAAATATTTATTTTTAATTTTTGTTTAAGTTCAACTGATAACAATTTTTAAGAAATAAATTATTCAATCGAATTACCGTAGGCCTAAATATTTTTTTTATTTAAGCACAACTGATAAGATATTTATTAAGAAATAAAGTATTCAATGGTATTATCGTAAATATTTATTTTTTAATTTTTGTTTAAGTTCAACTGATAACAATTTTTAAGAAATAAAGTATTCAATCGAATTACCGTAAATATTTTTTTTTGTTTCAGCACAACTGATGAGATATTTATTAAGAAATAAAGTATTCAATAGCATTATCTTAAATAGCCTATTTATTTTTAATTTTTATTTAAGTGCAACTTATAACAATTTTTAAGAACTAAAGTATTCAATCGAATTACCGTAAATATTTTTTTTTTGTTTAAGCGCAACTGATAAGATATTTATTAAGAAATAAAGTATTCAATAGTATTATCTTAAATATTTATTTTTAATTTTTATTTAAGTTCAACTGATAACAATTTTTAAGAAATAAAGTATTCAATCGAATTGCCGTAAATATTTTTTTTGTTTAAGCACAACTGATAAGATATTTATTAAGAAATAAAGTATTCAATGGTATTATCGTAAATATTTATTTTTTAATTTTTGTTTAAGTTCAACTGATAACAATTTTTAAGAAATAAAGTATTCAATCGAATTACCGTAAATATATTTTTTTTTTGTTTAAGCATAACTGATAAGATATTTATTAAGAAATAAAGTATTCAATGGTATTATCGTAAATATTTATTTTTAATTTTTGTTTAAGTTCAACTGATAACAATTTTTAAGAAATAAATTATTCAATCGAATTACCGTAGGCCTAAATATTTTTTTTTATTTAAGCACAACTGATAAGATATTTATTAAGAAATAAAGTATTCAATGGTATTATCGTAAATATTTATTTTTAATTTTTGTTTAAGTTCATCTGATAACAATTTTTAAGAAATAAAGTATTCAATCGAATTACCGTAAATATTTTTTTTGTTTCAGCACAACTGATAAGATATTTTATAAGAAATAAAGTATTCAATGGTATTATCGTAAATATTTATTTTTAATTTTTAAGTTCATTTGATAACAATTTTTAAGAAATAAAGTATTCAATCGAATTACCGTAAAAATTTTTTTTTGTTTCAGCACAACTGATAAGATATTTTATAAGAAATAAAGTATTCAATAGTATTATCGTAAATATTTATTTTTAACTTTTGTTTAAGTTCAACTGATAACAATTTTTAAGAAATAAAGTATTCAATCGAATTATCCTAAATATTTTTTTTTTGTTTCAGCACAACTGATAAGATATTTCTTAAAGTATTCAATGGTATTATCGTAAATACTTGGTATTGTTTTTGTTTATGAATATGTGTGTTTTGAAGGTAACGAAATTTTTCAATGCTACTAATTATAATCCTGGACCAAAATTGACGCTATGTCTACATCTTGTAGTTGTGATACTCCTAGGCTCTATTAAGTGTAATATATCAGCACTTCTGGTATGATATTTATGTGAAAATAAATTGAAGTTATTACTGTTTTTATGTAGTGCCCTCTCTTGAAATTCCATTTCATTCCAGTAGTAGTGTTATTAGTAGGCCTATTAGTAATATTAGTAAAATGTGTACCGTAGAAGTGGGTAAAGTCAATCAGTGGTTGTAAAATCGATCATTTGCGATTTTTATTGAAAATTATATATTTTCTCAGTTACTTGTTAAAATTTTGTTATGCTGACCTCATTGCCTTACATTGCAAATGTAAGCGAGAGGGACAACAAAAAGCCTGCGCATGCCAACAATGGTAACACTGCGTAATTACCGTTGAAGTGAAAATTGTTATTTTCAACTTTTTCTCTTAAATGAAAACAAAGTCTTACAAACTCTAAATTATAGTCAGCAGTGAAAGGAGACAGGAAGTATACGCAAGTACTTTTCGTTGAGATTGTATCCTGAAATAATAGTTTTGCAGTTCGTAAATGTTAGTATTGAAAGTTATTATTTTAAGAAAACTTGTACCTTCGTAGGGTTAAGTCGATCATGCCATCGACCTACTCGAAACAGATAGGACCAGCAGGAAGAATAAATTGTTTACCGAAATACCTCCAACTAACACTTATAAACAGAAAAGTGTCATAGTATAGCTTATATTGATGGGATAGTGGGGAAAGAGGAAGACGAAATTATGGTGAATTTCTTGCGTAAGAGAAGCACTGCCAAAGGAACATATTTTGTACACCCCTCTGTACCTGACTATGGAACAACGTAGTTTCTAAAGTGACATGAGGAGGGGAAGATTTCAAATAACATCTGATATAAACCTACTGTAAGCAATGTTGAATTGCATTTTAGATTATAATTGAAGTGTGGTATTTCAATGTAAATTTTGAATTCTTAAATCTTTGTTTGTTGGTATGTGAAGTATTAAAATGTGTTTTTATGTTTTATAAGTTAGCAATCATAGTCACGATTGTACAGTGGAGACCTATAGGCCTAATTGTAGTATGATCACAGTAAAAAAAGATACACTATATAATGCTGTAGGCATATATTGAAGATTATTATTATTTTTTCACCCCTTATAACAAATAAAATATATGTAATACACTTAATTTGTTTTTTAAAAACATAAACAGTGATCGACTTTACTCCGCAATATTTTAAAATCGATCTTAAACTAAAAATTCAATGGTGATCGACTTTACCCTATTTAAGCAGGTAACTTCGATCACAAGTCAAATAAAAAAAAAACAGTTTTTTATAGATTGTAATTCAATTCTTGTAACGTGTCTTCATAAGTGAAGGATATGACGACAAAATACTATTTTCTGAGGAACTTCGCTCCATTGCATAACCTCAATATCATTAAAAAATTGCAAAATTTTGATCGACTTTACCCTCTTCTACGGTAATAATAATAATATTAGTAATTGGGTGAAAATAACTGTATAATCATAGAAGAATACATACTAATATTGATATTAGTAATAATAACAGATGTGCAGAAACAGTGAAAATAGACTAACTCTATATGCCTTTGTGTGCTCAAGTGTCCTTTCTTATGTAGTATTTGTTATTGAAATTTACGTTTATTAAACACGTACTCTCAAGCTGTTGAGCCACCCTCGAGCGGGGAATGTACAAGTTAATGAAAAACTATTAGGAGAACAGTTACACAGTCTTGAGCTTCATTAAGCTAATTACACAGTGCAATTTCTTACTCTAATTGGGTGACTACACAGATTACATTTGCTTCCTGCAAAGCACGCTCACGTCATAGTTCGTCTTGTAGAATTTCTCCCAAGCATAGAATTCCTGTGCAACAGTTGCAAGGATGCGCGAAGATTTGTTGGGATTACGATCTCGCGTTTATGGGCTTAAGCTGCCTTTACAACCTGCCGCCCCACATTCCTGGAACTGTGGTGGATTCTCTCTGCTACAAATCCCAGTAAGATCAATTTCGAGTTCTTAGTGGACAAAGACAGTGAACGTACAGGATTTAAAGATTATTTCTGCTTCCCATATTATCAATTACAATTCCGTGTAATCAATTATTGTATTTTTCAATGACGGAATAAGATATTATTAATTTATTTACATTTACGAATCGTTGAAGTTGTTGCTTTCCTTTTAATTTTCGGGGGAAAAGTACTCTTGAACTAATTTTGATAATACATATCAAGAAAACTACATACTTTGACGATGTAATTTGTATAATATATTGAGTGAGTATATAGTATACAGTATACTAGACTTGTTACAGTAAATATTCTTGTTAGTAAGAATAAAAACATTTGAGTACCTACTCATTTTTTATTACATACTCATAACTTGGAAGCATAGCAGAATATACTCAAGTTCCATCTTGTACAGAATACAGAGTGATTCACGAGGATTTACCATTGACGGAGCTTATTTCCGAAGACATTCTGAGCAAAAAATGTCGTATAAACATTTGTCCTAATCTCAATATTTTTAGAGTTACACTAATTTGAAATTGTTTGTAAAATACCATTATTCTTGAGTTCTAAGGGTAAAAGAATATTACAGATATAGAATGAACTATTCAGGAATATCATTTCTTGAATTAGCTAATAGGCGTATTCTGAAGCTAAAAATGTGTTGTGAATTTCATATTTGCTTGGTATAGATTTTTTTTTCCATTTCTAACTACAAAATTACATTTTCTTACGCATTTATCACAACAACTGTTGTTACAAATCACACCACTCTTGTAAATCCTTCAAGACTGTACATTAGGATGCATAATTAAACTATAGAGAATCAAGTTCCTAAAGTTGTATGATTTGTAACAATTTTTGTGATAAGCGCGTAAGAATGATGTTATTTTTAGTTAAAAATTGAAAAACAAAATCTGTACAAAGCAATTGACAACACTTTTTAGCTTCAGAACACTAGCCAATTAAAGAAATGATACTTCTGAATAGTTCATTCTCTATTTGTAACATTCGTTTACCTTTAAAACTAAAGAAAAAAAGTATTTACAAACAATTTTAAATTAGTGAGATTAGGACAAAGGTTTATATGACATTTTTTGCTCAGAATATATTCGGAAATAAGCTCCTTAAGTGACGGTAAATCCTCGTGAATCACCCTGTATATATTCGTATTTGGTAAGAATAAAAGCTAGTATATTTTCATTTTTATAAGTTCTTTCTCATGTTATTCTGAATATGGTTTGTACCAGGCTCCGTTCTGAGTATTTGTTGATTTGTGTTCAGTTTAAATTTAAGTCTGTAAAAAATTGCAGAATTTATGGACGATGTAGTGCCCCATGGAAAAATGTAGAAAAATACGTGAACATATGGATTCAAAAAATTTCGAAACTGTTTAACTCTTCACAAAAGTTAATGTTAATTGGTTAAACACGTATTTGTTATTCATAAAAAACTTGACCTATAAAAATATGAATTACTATCAAATCATTAGGTTAGATTTTATTGTTATTTAACAATTACAGTTTATTTTGTAAAATATGGATTTTAAATGCAATTACTTGCAACTTTAAAATTATATAGCCTCTAATTATATAGAAATAACTGTTTCATAAATGCTATTAGAGTTGGTTTTCCAATAAGTTGTTTGACTGTAATGATAAAATATTTGGAGGAGCCCTAGTTTGTAAAATTATTTTGTGATTTATTTAATATGTTTTAGTTATTATATTAATTAATTATATGTGTCTACAAGTGCAGAACGTGATTAACTTTCTATATTTTGTAGAAATTGGTAATTACAAGCAAGAGGAATAATAAATTTGTGAGAATAAAGAGTACTTTTAGTTGCATACCAGTTAGAACTTCGATCTCCCAACCCAAAGAAACGGCATGATACTGTATTTCAGTAACTTCAAATGATAATTACTGTGGTAAAAAATGTCGGAACGCTTTCCTGAGAAATCTTCACTTCCCTTTCCACATATGACTTCCTTTCCATTAATTATTACTATATCACAACCCCATTCTGGTGTAACGGAGATCTATCATTGTTACAACAAAGTTATTTAAAGTTTAGGTCTCTTTATTATATAGGATGACGCCAGGTTTTCCAGGAAAACTTGTACATTCCCTCCACCATACCACCATTTAGGCCTAACCATTAATCAGTATAATTTATCTTCATCATCACCCTCATGTGACATACATCTATTTCTCATGAAGCTACCGGCGTGGCTCAGTCGGTTAAGGCGCTTGCCTGCTGGTTTGAAGTTGCGCTCGGGCAAGGGTTCGATCCTCGCTTGGGCTGATTACCTGGTTGGGTTTTTTCCGAGGTTTTCCCCAACCATAAGGTGAATGCCAGGTAATCTATGGCGAATCCTCGGCCTCATCTCGCCAAATACCATCTCGCTATCACCAATCTCATCGACGCTAAATAACCTAGTAGTTGATACAGCATCGTTAAATAACCAACTTAAAAAGAAAATTCCCATGATGAACCAAGGGACAAAATCTCTGACCATAAAATGTTGTATAGTTTCGGCGCTTTTTTTAGTTTACAGGGCATCGCTTGGATCGTTGATGAAAATAAAACAATCGTGTCTTTAAAAAGAAAATTGTAGAAAATTATTCGAATTAAGTAAAATAATTCAACCAGTCTAAAGGTTTGCACAATAATGTCACAATCGAATGTATTTTGTTACATGAATATTTTAGAAGATTCAAGTTACAGACGAATATTCCATATGTGCAATTCAATATATGTTCTCTGAATAGGGCTACATTAGTATTCATAAATGATTTCACTTCAGATGACAGAGATAAAATACAGTTCCTATTTCCGTCTCCTGGAGGTCGAGCGTAATTTTAAAGTTCCAGCGGCGAATATTAATTTTATCGGAAATACATCAGTTACACTCAGGTAAACTCCAGTTTTTGAGCGCAATTAATATGGCCTACATGATGGTCAAAAGCAAAGTCTCTAACTTTCGTGAAACTCTGAATTACACTTTCAGTAAATTCATTAATATAATACAAAGTAGTTTTGCGGTTAACGTTCAATTAGAATGCAGAATAAGGGCACAAATACAATAGAATTATAACGTAAATTTTATTAATAGGAAGATAGTATTAGCCATATTAAAGGTAACAGTTACGGAGATTAACTTAAAAATGTAATCCGATAAAAATTTAACAAAAACAATATCTATTTCTCGTACAATCATTCAATCCCCAATTCTACCACATTTATAAGACGTTGATAAAGCGTCGTAAAGTAACCTACTAAAAATCATTAATTCTCAATATGACATTATGCGGGTTTATTTCAATTACGTGATATCAGACAGACAGACAGAATTTATCTATCTATACATGAATCCATTCAATTTATACATTCATTCACTGACCCATCCTGCAACCGATCTAGTCATCCAACCATCTACTGTACTACTTACATATCAAATCAATTACTATCCACCCATTCACTTAACCGGGATGCGGAATTCTCGTCACCGGAACTCCCGTCACTGTACCATCTAGTCACTGTCACCCGGTGTTTTGGTCACTTCGACTTTTTGGTCACTCGATATTTTGGTCACCAGTACACATTTTGTTAAAAATAATAATAGTCTATATTTTGACAAGTAAAATATAGTATCCATAGGTACACTGTATAAAATGTTATGTGATTAATGTTTCAAAATTGCCTTACTTACTTATTTACTTACTTACTTACAAATGGCTTTTAAGGAACCCGCAGGGTCATTGTCGCCCCCACATAAGCCCCCCATTGGTCCCTATCCTGAGCAAGATTAGTCCATTCTCTATCATCATATCCTACCTCCCTCAAATCCATTTTAATATTATCTTCCCATCTACGTCTCGGCCTCCCCAAAAGTCTTTTGCCCTCCGGCCTCCCAACTAACACTCCATATGCATTTCTGGATTCGCCCATACGTGCTACATGTCCTGCCCATCACAAACGTCTGGATTTTATGGTCCTAATTATGTCAGGTGAAGAATACAATGCGTGCAGTTCTGCGTTGTGTAACTTCCTCCATTCTCCTGTAACTTCATCCCTCTTAGCTGCAAATATTTTCCTAAGAAACTTATTCTCAAACACCCTTAATCTCTGTTCCTCTCTCAAAGTGAGAGTCCAAGTTTCACAACCATACAGAACAACCAGTAATATAACTGTTTTATAAATTCTAACTTTCAAATTTTTGGACAGCAGAAAATTGCCACATTGCATAAAATGTTACAGGATTTATATTTCAAAATTGCCACACAAACTGGTCCGATGGCTCTGATGTACATAAGAACATCACCATCTTCTTTATAATCAGGGTATCGTTCTCCGATCCTACTAATCCTTCCGTCTAGATCCTCCACTTTCTTCTTTCTACTTTCCATCCGCTCGATATGTTCGTGAATCCTTCCAGCTTCACTTCCTAGTAATCCTAGGAAATGGTATGACAACGGATGAGGCTTTCGCCCGATATTTTGGTCACCAGTGGATATTTTCTTAAAAATAGTAATTTATTTTGACAAGTAAAATATCTATAGGTACACTGTATAAAATGTTATGTGATTAATGTTTCAAAATTGCCACATAAATTGTGTCCGATGGCCCTGAGGTACGTAAGGACATCACCATCTTCTTCATAATCAGGATATCTAAATCCTAAATTTTTTCAATAAAACATTAATAAATTATTAAATGTAATCGATGACGAGAACGCCGGTGACTAAAAATTTAATCAGTTGCCAGAACAATCGTAATCGGTGACGTGAACGTATAATGACATCTGCGGTGACGAGAATTCCTAGACCCTACTTAACCATCCATCCAGTCACTTATCTAGCAATCTACTATCTATCCGTCTATAAATCTGTCTGTCAGTTTGTTAATTTATCTACCTATCTACTTGTATATCAACCAATAAGTCTGCATGTTAATGCTGTTTTTCAATCAATCAATTACTTGTGTTTAAGCCACCGGTGTAGCTCAGTCGGTTAAGGCGCTTGCCTGCCGATTTAGAGTTGCGCTCGGGCGCGGGTTCGATTTCCGCTTGGGCTGATTACATGGTTGGGTTTTTCCGAGGTTTTCCCAACCGTAAGGCATATATCAGGTAATCTATGGCAAATTCTCGGCCTCATCTCGCCAAATACTATCTCGCTATCACCAATTTCATCGACGCTAAATAACCTCGTGGTTGATACAGCGTCGTTAAATAACCAAGTAAAAAAATACGTGTGTTTAACTCTGTCCTTCACACCATACCATTTAGTGTAAGTTACATTTATATATAGACTCGAAGTGAAATGGCCTTGCAGATTTCCAGATCGAATAGCTAATGTTGTATGTAACAAAAAACTTTAATATCATATTGGTGGAAAGTTAATAGATTTTTTTTCAGATTTTTTTTTTCAAATGTTTAACAATCTCTTATTCGGTAACTATTGCGAGTAGGATCGTGATTTTTGTCCATATCGATAGAAAATCTAATAAAGAATAATTTATCCTTCTGGCGTATTTCAATAGCGTGCACGGTTTTCGTGTAAATTTAATTTTAAAAACCTCTAAATTCAAGCCACTGGACGATGGAGCAAGTGCCGTCTTGGCAGAGAGCAGTTCACGTGTCAAGACTCACCGAGTTCGTTGACCTCTTACATCTGTATCACCAATAGAGTGTGTTAGCGACGATGTTGCCGGACTGCTGAATCTTCAAACTTAATTTTCTGACTAACCGTGGATTTAATCAAACAACGTAATATAGATTTTCTATTTCTTTACGTGTACCCTATCGTCCCTTTCAATCTGCAAAATTATTTCACTTCCACTTACACTTACTTACCTACTTCGGCATAATGCTTCCTAAGTCCATTCTCATATACCTGGTTAACTTATTGTTTCTGCCGTCGACCATCATATCCATGGGTCTCATTGTCTCATTGCCAGTGACAGTACGACCCTGCTCACCTATTTCATTTTAGTAGGTTATTTTACGACTCTTTATCAACAGCTTAGGTTATTTAGCGTCTGAATGAGATGAAGGTGACAATGCTGGTGAAATGAGTCCGGGGTCCAGCACCGATAGTTAACAATCATTTGCTCATATTGGGTTGAGGGAAAACCCCGGAAAAAACCTCAACCAGGTAACTTGCCCCGACCGGGAATCGAACCCGGGCCACCTGGTTTCGTTGCCAGACGCGATGACCGCTACTCCATAGTGTGGACTATTTCATTTTACGGTTGATGTTTAATAAATAAATAGTACAGTCAAGACAGGTAAAATGGAAGTATTCCGAGAAAACTTGCCAAAAACCGCTTTTGTCCATCATAAATAAATTTCACATCGACTAGCAGGGACTTGAATTCAGCAAACCAGCGCTCTAGCCGTTCTGATATTTTAAATCAATGAAGTCAATATTTTTACAGGTCTGGTCAGACTATAACTCAAACCAAATTAATTTTTAGAAACGCAAGTTATATTCACCTTCCAATCCAACTCTCACCCTGAAATATATTTCACTCAGTAATATATTTCTTTTAGTGTTACGAGACGCAATATTCAAGTCATTTTTCAATTCTATTGCAGTTTTATTGCAAAGCTACTGATCACAAAATTCAACTTCCCACTCAATTTCTGTTAAATATAGCTCGCATTGTGTTGTGTGACTCATTACTGTACGAAGTAACGCTTATTGAAGCCGTATTTATGGCAGAAATGCTAACGCGCTGGTCCTTCATCTAAGCGACCCGGGCTCGATCCCCGTTCAGGTCGTGGTCGAATTTGTGGTGGACAAAGAAGACATTGCAAAGGTTTTATCTCGGGATACTCCCGTGTCCCTCATCGTTCCACCAACACTCTTCACCTCTCCCTCATTTCATCTGTCTTCTGCAATAGTAAAAATAGGCTGAAGGTCCCTGGAACTTATCAGCTACTCGTGTGTGGATGGAATATGATTCTAACATGGGCTGAGGCAGGAGGACCGAAATCAACACTCAATCCAGTGGTATCGCCATTATGTTGCATAACGTGGAAAAGCACTCGTTTCTTCTGTCCAGGGTAAATCTATTTGTGTGCCTATCTACCAAAAAAGCTTAATTTATTAATAATAATAATAATAATAATAATAATAATAATAATAATAATAATAATAATGGTTTATTTTAACTGGCAGAGTTAAGGCCATTCGGCCTTCTCTTCCACTCAACCAGTATGATAGAAAATTACTACAATGCTATGAATATAACATAATTAATACAATAAAATACAATTCAAAGCAATATTTTTATTTATTTTATTGGGTTATTTTACGACGCTGTATCAACATCTAGGTTATTTAGCGCCTGAATGAAATGAAGGTGATAATGCCGGTGAAATGAGTCCGGGGTCCAGCACCGAAAGTTACCCACCATTTGCTTGTATTGGGTTGAGGGAAAACCCCGGAAAAAACCTCAACCAGGTAACTTGCCCCGACCGGGAATCGAACCCGGGCCACCTGGTTTCGCGGCCAGGCGCGCTGACCATTACTCCACAGGTGTGGACTCAAAGCAATACAATACTACAATACAAGACAATAGAATACATAATTAATATAATACAATGACAATTATTTTCATCTTCACAACACCAATAAAATAATTATGTAATAATAATAATAATAATAATAATAATAATAATAATAATAATAATAATAGTAATGGTAGTCATACCTAAATTAAATTAAATTATTAAACTCGATCACAATTATAAGAAATCGTTTAGCTTTTCCTTGAAAGTTGTTATTGTCTGGCAGCCCCTAATCTTCTGAGGTAGAGAATTCCATTCACGGGGGAATAAGACAGTAAAAGAGGATGAATAGTGGGATGTTCTATGGGCAGGAATTGCTAGGATTTGGCTCTCCTGTGACCTGGTGTTTAGATTGTGATTGGAGGATAAGTAGTTAAACCGGGAACGAAGATAATTTAGAGTAGAAGTGTGGAGAACTCGAAACAGAAGAGAGAGCGAATGAAGTGTTCTACGGTTACTAATTCGCAGCCAGGATAAATATTTGAACGAGGGTGTAATGTGGTAAAATTTGTGAGCATTACTGATGAATCTGACACATATAGTGCACACGCTGCAGCTTGTTCGAAAGGTCAGTTGTCAAGTCTGTAAGTATTACGTCGCAATAGTCAAACAGTGGTAGTACGAGGGTTTGCACTAAAGTCTGATTTAATTCTGGCGGGAGGAAGTTTCTGAATGGGTTAAGAGAATGCATGGTATAGCACACTCTCTTGGATATTTCCTTTATTTGGCATTCCCAATTTAAATTTTCGTCCAAGAAAATGCCGAGGTTTCTGACGACGGAATGGTACGGAATAGTGGCATTATTTAATGTAATAATTGGGATATGTCTGTCGTTCATTGTGTTCAGTAGTCTGACATACATCAAAGTATCCCGTCACATCAGTAACAGTGCATGAGAGTTGGCCACTAAAAGGGAAACTAAGAGGTGAGCTTAAACTGAGAGGATTCAATCCAGCATCGAAATTGGAATCCGGTGTGGCTTAGTGGATAGAGCATAAGCATGTAGAGCTGAAAATCCGGGTTCGAATCCCGGTGCCGGAGAGAATTTTTCTCCGCTCCACCGATCCTTCATCTGCATGGTATAGTCAAAAAACGAAGTACAATAAAAATGTAACGAAAAAGTTTTTGATGTAACAGTACATCCTAAGTATTTGAAGCTGTTCACTAGCTCTACTGCTTTATATAGAATTCGCAAGATTACCTTCTTTATTTTTCTTGCGACAACCATGGTCTTATTTGCATTATATTTATCTTCATTCCATGCTCACATCTGTCTTTTATCTCCAGTAGCATAGGCTATACCTTAGTATCATCTCCTCTTCAGCTAACAACGCCATATAATCTGCGAATCTTATGCATTTCATTCGTCTTCCTCCTACTTTTACCCCTCCCACATCATAGTACCTCGCTCTCTTAAAGTGACTGAGCATATTGGGAATTAAATCAATGGCTTTCCCAAAATATGCTATGAAATGTTTCATGTAAAAAGAATTATTTCGAAAAGGAATCAAAACGAGAAAAATTGTATTAAACTTTTTTTTAATATCTCAAGGAATAACCCCCTGAAATTAATGACATTTCTTACGGTTCACCCTGTATATATAGAAGCCCTACTAATAAAAGAGGGAATGGAAATTACAATAATAACAAATTACAGTGACTACTGTATTTCGTTTATAAGACGTCATTCCATTTTCGACCAATGAAGTGTAATGAAATTTTGAATTCCAACCAATCACAGTCACACTTTGCGATAATTTTTGCAGCTAGATTTATGGCTATCAATTTATCGCATAGTCGTTCTTTTGTTTAGTCGTTGTCGCCAACTGTTTTCCCGTAAATTGATGATCATGAATACATTAAGATGCAACTACACGGTTAAACTTTCTTTCAACTTTAAAGCAATGAATGCAAGATTGATATTTAATATTAATTAATATATTTACGCAGTGAAGACGACGTTCAAAACGGCGCACCATATCGACACAAAATCTTTATGCATCTTAATTGAACGTACTTTCTAAACTTGATTCTTTCAATATTCGTTCCAGATTGCACGCATACGCGACTGGAATATTGAACTGTGTAGATGCAGCTTTTTGTTCCGTTATACACTACAACGAGAATATGTTTGTCGAGCTATAAAAAATGCTTTCGTGTAGCAATGATTGTAACGGTCGAAATAAGGCACAGCTGACATTGGTCTTGCTCCCACAGGTAACTTAACCTATAATTTTAGTCTATAAAATTTGTATTTTGTGAATGAAATGAAACAATTAATAGAAAGTCAGATGTTCAAATTTATGTAACATCATCGCATATCAAACCCAAAGATCTTTCATAGTAATAATAAGGTCTTTGATCAAACTGCCTTCCGTATGGCGTAATAAAATTAGTGTTTTAATTAGGCCTATCTATACAGAGATGGCTTCACTGTGTAGCAGGATGTCTCGCTGTGAATACATAAGCATTGGTATATAGCTGTCCCCACTGTTACTGTTAAATTAAATTATGATTTCAGCAGATAATGAAAATGTATTTATGCTCGACCATGCCGAAATGTAGTAATTATACACTTGGTAGCAGTCCTTTAATGCATTTAATTAAAGTACACCTATTCATTAAAGTTCAGGTTTTCGATTATTCTCGGATATGCAATCGAAAGACAACGAGGGAAACGTCACGGAGGCTGGAAATCCAATACTGTCGCAGAAGGTTATGTTCTGTTATTATAATAATTAGCGTTAATTGTAAATAATATTTAAATAAATTCAATTTGTCATCTCGTTTTTTCAATTCTAAATCAATTTCCTGGTTATATCAAAATCGCTTGCGCTCGTTTCATAAACAGACATACTCGCGTCTTAATTATTATCATTATAGGCTCGTTGCATAATGTGGCCTATGTTATAATAATAAGAGAAAAGTGCAGTACATGTAATTAACATGATTAAACCTGTATTTCGCTTTTCGCAATTTGCATTACTGAATAATAACATCGAATTTCTTTATTGCAGTAATCGATATTCATCTACGAGTATTTCAACTTCACAATATCTCAATAGGTTAAGTATTCGTTAGTACACAATTATTAACATTTTGTGATCGAATTTTAGGGATATATCATTTACATTTTTATTTTATTCACGAAATAGTCCTTCGCTCGTGGATTTATCGGCAAATCTCAGACCTCTCGTGACATTATTACAGAAAGTATAGTGATGTTGTAGTGGCAAACATTTCTAACAATAAATACACAGTTTGTAACGTTGTATTAAATATTATCTTCGTGACTTATTAATATGATACACGTAGGTCTATTTACACGAGTTCTGAGTGTACTTCTAGTGTCACGGCAAGTGGCAGACGAGCACTGGTTTGGAGAAAACATACAATTTGTAGCTTAACATTTAAAAATATCAGGGGCCAAAAAGATTTGCGATACTTATACTACTACTACAATCACAGAATACAAAACTGACAAGATGCACCTGCGATTTGAGTCCTTGTAGCCCGGAACACGGCATACCTTGGGACAGGTAGATGACAGGGCTAAACCAAAGCGCGCCTCCGGAGCCGAAACCTAATCCGTTGAGAGGGGCACCGTGACATGACGTAGTGACAAATGACACTCGACTTGTATGCAACTTGTCACAACGCATACTTTTGAAACAAAAGCGAGCCTCCCTCTATCTACAGTATATACTGAAAGTGTATGGCGTATAAATGAGGTATAAAAATGGCTTGTTAGCATGCGCAGCCCCCTCTCTGCTGCAGCTGTTCCATAAATCGCGTGTCGGAAACAGGCGGTCACAACCTTGTTGGAAGTCGCTGCAAGCCTCCACATTGTCATCAATCAATGACTTTGGTAAATCACAGCCTGACAGACTGATACTCCATATAGCAAAGACTGCTAAATGATACGCCCGCCTGCTACAGTCAACACATTAAAAAATTAAAGCAAATTTATCTATGTCTCCACTCTTTCCTGGTGTTATTTTGAATGAATTAAAAGGTCTTTCACATGCTATTAAGTATGACATATGCGAGTAAATTTTAAGATTAATATCCGAGTAATAAGAATAACTACACAGACTTACTTACTTACTTACTTACTTACTTACTTACTTACTTACTTACTTACTTACTTACTTACTTATGGCTTTTAAGGAACCCGGAGGTTCATTGCCGCCCTCACATAAGCCCGCCATTGATCCCTATCCTGAGCAAGATTAATCCATTCTCTATCATCATATCCCACCTCCCTCAAATCAATTTTAATATTATCTTCCCATCTACGTCTCGGCCTCCCTAAAGGTCTTTTTCCCTCCGTCCTCCCAACTAACACTTTATATGCATTTCTGGATTCGCCCATACGTGGTACATGCCCTGCCCATCTCAAACGTCTGGATTTAATGTTCCTAATTATGTCAGGTGAAGAATACACAGAGAAAACTGCTAATTCATAAGGAAAGCAACTTTCGCTACGTAATCATTACACAACGGAACGTAAAAAATGCGTTTCAGATATTTATCTATAAAGAATGATGCTGAAACTGATCAGGAAGAAAAAAATTAATTGATTGGGTAACCAGCTGAGAAAAAAACTGCCTACTGAAGTATGCACTGGAAGGAATGGTGATCGGGAGAAGAGTTCGGGGCAGAAGAAGATATCAGACGATAAATTACATTAATATTGTAAATTTTTATACTGAACAACAATTTACTGAATTTTAACTAATGTTCACAAAGCACTATTTACAAATCAGAACTGTCAGTTCTCAGTTCACAGTTCTTCTAGCTCAGTCACTCGAGTTCACAGTATCTCGAACCACAGACGTTCAGAGACAGTCCACTGTACTCGAACTGAGGTCCCTCCAACTGCGGTCCACTGCACTCGAACTCAGGTCCCTCCAACTGCGGTCCACTGCACTCGAACTCCGGGCTTCAGGCTCCACAGTTACGGACACAACTCAAGTCGCGCTGTGGTCTCGAAGCTGGCTTCACTGCTACACAAGACTAACTCGCTTACTGTCCAAGTTTGCTTGTATATCTGGCGCCAGCGTTTTTGGTGTGTGTCCTAGATATATAATGCCCAGTTTGTGAGCATGTTGCCAGTGCATCTGAGAATTGTACCAATTCCTATACACGTCACACCAGACTTTTGCCAAACACAGTTGCCAAACTGACTGCGGCAATTGTAAAATACTCGCACTTAACGTTCCCATTACTTATTTCACACGCCAAAAACGGTGACGCGGACTATAACAACACTGGCTTACGGACTGACTGACTGAATCACTCTGTCGTAGTTCACTCGCGTTTCTTCTTTTTTAACCACAGCGACGTAGCCTGGAAAGTTCGAGCTCGGGATTTTTCCACTTCGACGGACTTCTGGACGATTCGGGAGGGTCCGTCCCCCCCTTCACTCCGCACGTAGCAGTTTGCTCTCTCCCCACTCCACTCTACTCCCTAAGCCACAGCACATGCCACAGGAAGCAGATGCGCGCGCAACCTCCGCGCCGGCCGACCTTAGCCCTTCCTTCGTCGGTCGTGAGATCGAACCTCACGTGGCAGTCACAATATACAAGAGGCGCCAAGACCAACAACGTCCAGTTCTGAGGATGACCCATAATAGGTCGAAACATGTAAACCAGGTACGGTAGAATTTAACACAAGAAAGTCATATAAAACATATTCCGAAGTGACTCAGTGTTAAAAGTTGTGTAATCAAGATGTATAGAATATGATATATATTATATAATAGTAGTAGTAGTAGTAGTAGTAATAATAATAATAATAATAATAATAATAATAATAATAATAATAATAATAATAAATAAAAATTTCTCGATTTTATTGTGCGTTTATATTGAATTATCCAATACCTCAGCAACAAAGGAAAAATAATTTGAACGCTATTGAGCTAAATAGTACGAGTTCGGTGCCGCCAACAATGACTCGTTTCAAACGTTTTTCTTTCTTGTTCTCAAAACGCTTCAGATTTTGTAGCGGTGTTGTTAACCAGCGAGGGAGTAGTCGGTGAGTGTGTTTCAGTAAGATTTAATGATGTATTGAAAAAGAACCCAGGACACACGACTTTTTCCACTCTATGCAATATACTTGAAGCTAAGTGTGTGCAGTTTCCTGAGGAGATTGTTCCGAGTATCATTCCTCATCTGAAATACGCTCCAGTTATTTCGTGTGAAGTTGAGAGGTCGTTTTTCATTTACTCGTATAAGAAGATTCTAACAGACAGAAGGCAATCGAAGACAGCAGAAATTATGGAAAAAATATTTAATTATCAATTGCGCCTCCAAACAACAATTAAATGAGGTTGAATCACATGTACATATGTAATTATTTCAGTTCCGTTTTCTTATCAGTGTGCAAAAATATATCTAATAAAGCTTAGATTTTAAATTACATATTATGTTTTATTTATTACATATTTATCTGCATATTTTGCCATTTTTAGCTACATATTTCTCATTTTCACATTACATAAAATCCGGGCTCAAATTATTTATTATTATTATTATTATTATTATTATTATTATTATTATTGTTGTTGTTGTTAGGGAAATTTCAGACGATATGGAGTACTTCAATATAAGTAAACAATAGAAGTGGTGAGGTGATCACTAGACAGAAGAGAAAGTTTTCAAGGTGAGAGGTTAGAGAACAAATTGAGGATATACAGAATGTTTCCGAGGTGGTGTTACAAACTTTCAGGGATGATGGCGGAGGGCACATGTATCAATTTGAGATAAGGAAGCCTGGTCCGGAAATGACTGAGTCGAAAGTTATAAGCAAAAATAGTTGTGTGGAAATGGAATTGTAATTTGGCAACACGTGCCCTCCTTCCCTTAACCTTTGGAACAGTCGTGGAAAGATGGTATGGGCAGGATGTCTCCTACGTGGGTACTTCTCCCGATACAATCTGTGAGCTTGTCTACTGTTCCCATTGGCTCATCCGTATTCGAAAATCAGGTCTGCTTATTCCGCTGTCGTGTACTCCTCCATTTCACTAGGACTGATCTACTGGACACTGCAACTTGTACACACACACTGCTGTCTACAGACGTGCATATCAGGACCGACCATGTCCGTTACACATTACGCTATCTGCATTGGTTTAGTGTAGTTTCCTGTCCCCACCCCGCAGACAGCGCACTGAATGGAATACTGTAAGTAGACAACGTAAACAACGTCAAATGAATGCAGTATGTATAAGATGTACAGATAAATACATATAAGGTGTACAGAGGAATAAAATTATTTCATTTCCACAGAACTATTTTTGCTTGTAACTTTCAACTCGGTCATTTCCGGACCAGGGTTCCTTATCTCAAATTGATACATCTGTCCTTAATAATATCTATTTATTTATTCTGGCGAAGTTAAGGCCATCAGGCCTTCTCTTCCACTTAGCCAGAAACAAAAGAAGCTGATACAATTTTACAGACTAATATTTAAAGAACACTAATAAAAATGTATATAGTTATACAAGCAAAAGTCGAGTAAAATAATGCGAGCATACTAAATAATAATTACAAAATAATATAAGGCTAGAAGTTACACTCAATGAATATGCAAGCGGTAAGTGAACCAATATTACAAATTACAAGAATAACAAATTCAAATGTAAATTATAACTATACAACACTTAGGAAAATTACATATATACACATATACACACAAAGGAGAATTAAACCTGAATACTGGTCACGTGTTTAAACAATTCGCTTTTAAATTGCAATATCGTTCGACAGTTCCTGAGGGAGCTGGGTAGGGAGTTCCAGAAACGAATTGCTGATACTGTGAAAGAGGAAGAATAGTGAGCTGTTTTATGGTAAGGCATAGATAATAAAGGGTCAATTTTAGAACGAGTGCCCTTCGCCATCATTCCTGAAAGTTTGTAACACCACCTCGGAAACACTCTGTATATTATAGTAATAGGGGTAGTAAAGGTAAAATAAGATGACTGCACACGTCGATGGAAGTTTGGATATGTTATTGTAATTAGAAGGTGATGGGGAGCACGAATACAGAGATGTGGTGGCGACCCATTACTAAACAAGAGCTGTAGAAATAAATATATCGTATCATATTATTAATATTGACACTGAAATAAGATTTTTTTTATTCGTTCTGCGCCACTGGGCAGGAAGCAATAGTATTTATACTGACGTGGCCACATTGGTATTCATAGTACTGAATACAATAGACAAAATCCTTCACCTCCTATCTCCAATTTACCACCATGTAAATGTCTCCATCATTTTAAACACAGAGCTCCAGGTTGACAGTAAATTCGGATCACGCAAGCTGTCAATACTGGGCAAGACCTCACCTGTTCCATGTCATTGATTGCTGTGATCAATTCCAACACGAGATTGGCAACTGAGATCCATCACTCTGATAAAGAATAACATCCCGTGCATGTCCTCTGACACGGTTAATGTGGTCAAGATAGCATGTTCATGTAATTAACTTCAACACATACATTACATTGACATGATCAGGTGTGCAATACACGTACTTATAATGCGATAATTATTGTGATATATGAAAACTAGTGAATGAAATATCTGTAACCACCTACTGCATCAAGTGATGTATGTGTTTAGTTACTGTACATATTTACAACTCTCAGTCATCTGCTAAACTTTTAGGAATTGTACTGGATACCAAATTATCCTGGGCCCCACATATTGATTATGTTTGTACTAAACTCTCAAGGGTTATTTATTTATTAAGCAAATTGAAATCACTGGTGCCTAAAACATATGTAAGAAGTGCTTATTTTGCCTTCTTCAATAGTATAATAACTAGGGAGCGGATTTTTATGTGCTAAAAATGTAAATATATTTATTTTTATGTGCTAAAAAGTACGAAAATATTTGCTAAAAATAAAAAAAATATATATATATATTTTTAAATATGACAAAAATACCTTACTTAACTTGAAAAAAAATGTTCCTAGGTACTCGCCAATCACACTTGAGTATCAATTGCTAGTAGTTGCCCGAGAATTGCAATGAACAACAAAGGTCAATTCCAAATTCTCAATACAAATGCATACCGATTATTTCTGAACAACGACTTATACTGTGAAAACGATCTTTCCACATCACAGCACGTCAGACGTGCATATTTAAAGAGAGGAATGTAACAAACACTTACACCGTCAATTTCACCTACAGGCACACTCTCCAATACTTGAACAACTTTACACATTTTTTTTTTATCCACTGTTTTGCTTTGAATGCACACGTGAAGCAGCGGCAATGTGCTTGTTTCCAGAAAAAATGTTGGGTTACCTGAAAGCTCTGATCTGCACTTAGGCCTACTGATTTACCACATGGTTGGCAAAATAACACTTTTCCGTCGGTAGTAAAAATGTTTTTAAATTCATCTGCATATTGCTGTAGACGCGAACTTAAATTCTATTTGATTTTAGGCATCTTAAGAGGCTAATATACACACGTCTTAACGTAAAAATGTTTCTAGCTACTGTCTGACAATGTCGGAGAAAATCTTCCTATAGCGACGCCACCACGTCTACACTACGCAGCTTATGCTTATGGTCCGATAACGGGGAATCACAAGATGTATTTCCTCACTTCATAGGCATGAACGAGAGGCGAGATTTTTGTTTAAATTAAATAATGTTTATACCCGAGTTCTTATCCGTTGTGTTTCGCAAACAAAGCGCGGAATGAAATCATCTTCAGCAACTATATATATTCCTAATTATGTGTTGCAAAATCTCTCCTTCTTGTCCATGTTAATTTATTCTATTGTAATAACACTGATATGCTATATACCTAGCATTTCTCAAAACTTGAGGCGATACTATTACAAAAATGTATCACGGATACACCACATAGCCCATAGAAACACGAAGCAATCAAGAATTCTTAAAAAGATAACGTATTTCTGACTGATATAATTGATTTAGTTTTAAAATACTTAAAAGTTCTTATAAAAAAATTATTTAAGTAAAAAAACTCCAAGATTTATGTGTTTATAATAGATTTCCTGAAAATATGTATTTACATAATTTTTTTGTGAAAATGTGTTTTTATGTGAAATAAAATTCGGGTTTTAAACTTGAAACTTGACATTCGGAACTTTGTTAATTGTGTTTTATCACACGCAAGAAAAATATTTAATTACATAGGAATCCGCTCCTTAATAATAACCTATGGTATTTCTGTGTGGGGAAATAGTTCTAGTGTATCTAATGTTCTTCTTCTGCAAAAAAAAAAAAAAAAAAAAAAAAAAGCCTTACGTATTTTAACTGGTTCCGCTTATGATGAGCACTGTAAGCCACTATTCATAAATGAGGCTATTCTGACTGTTATTAATCTTTACATCTGCACTTCTTTGCTGAAGGTGAAGAAAAATTTAGCAAATTATTATCACAGATCTGATCATCATAATTACAATACAAGCTACAATTTTCAATTGACTGAATATAATGTTAGACTGGAAACAACTGAAAAAAACAATTTTATTTATGTCCATGGCAGTATCTATGTTTAATAGATTACATAAATCTGCACACACTGTTAACTATAATACATTTAAGAATGTTTTAAAATGCTGGATGATTAATCATTCTTTTTCTAGTATTAGTGAATACTTTGAGTCCTCCGTTAATAACTTTTGTTTTTAATATAATTTTATTCACTCTGTTTGTTTTATTATGACTATGTCCATAGTATTTGTATAATACTCATGATTTTAATAAAATCTAATCTAATCTAATCTAATAGAACAGAATCACCACCATAATATTCTGTCCGCCCTTGAGACTATGTGGATAGGACGTGCGCTTCCCAACGAAGCGGTCCGAGGTTCGGTTCTCGGCGTGGACAATGAATAAATTTATCTTCCGGAACTGGGTGCTTGTCTTTTGTCTGTGATTGCCTCCTGTGGTATTTCAGCGGTGTCCCTGTGCCATACCAATTCCATAACGAGGAGTATGATCAGATGAATCTCCCTCTTGTGTGGTAAGTCGAACAAATGAGAAGGTTAAGCAGACCAAGAATGAAGGAAAATACAGGTTGATTCAGAAATACCTGTAAAAACTTTGTGCGTGTAATGTAGAGGTAAAAATAAAACTAAAATGTTCTATACAACTTTTCCCGCAAACCCTTACTTTCAGAGTTATGATACATAGTGCCATATCTTGCCAGGCATCAAAAACATGGGCCAGTAAAGCTTTCGGCTGCATCACGTTCGCATACATAGCGACTGCGGTAGATGTTTCTTATCCGTACATCCCACTACAGTTGATTCCGACCTGATAGGACTTTGTTTACTGTACGTAGGTATGTTTAGTTGTATGGCACTGCATTCCTACAGTCACTACGTCCCGTAGGTACGGTAAGATGGATCGTGCAACACCAATTGCTTGGCCAGCCAGATCACCAGACTTCTACTTTTGGGGTCGTCTGCAGGCGCTCGTTTATGCTACTCAAATTCTGAACGTAGCATAACTACAGCAGTGACATCAAAATAGCTATGAAACATTTCGGAATGAGTTGAACGAGGTCTGTAAAATTCTAAGATCAGTACATAACTAAGTACATTAAAAGAAGTCTTATCAGGTCGAAATCAACTGTACGTAGAGTTCAGTTGTGTACGGTAAGATAGATCGTGCAAAACCAATTGCTTGGCCAGCCAGATCACCAGACTTCTACCTTTGAGGTCGTCTGAAGGCTCTCGTTTATTTTTTATTTTAGTAGGTTATTTTACGACGCTTTATCAACAGCTTAGGTTATTTAGCGTTTGAATGAGATGAAGGTGATAATTCCGGTGAAATGATTCCGGGGTCCAACACCGAAAGTTACCCAGCATTTGCTCATATTGGGTTGAGGGAAAACCCCGGAAAAAACCTCAATCACGTAACTTGCCCCGACCGGGAATCGAACCCGGACCACCTGGTTTTGCGGCTAGACGTGCTAACCGTTACTCCACAGGTGTGGACCGCTCGTTTATGCCACTCAAATTCTGAACGTAGCATAACTACAACAGTTACATCAAAATAGCTATGAAACAGTTCGGAATGAGTTCAACGGGGTCTGTAAAATTCTAACATCAGTACATACCTACGTACAGTAAACAAAGTCTTATCAAGTCGAAATCAACTGTACGTAATAGGGTGTACGAATAACAAACATCTACCGCAGTTGCTATGTAGGCGAGCATTACACATTCGAAGGCTTTACTGATCCATGTTTTTCATACCTAGCATAATAGGAAATTTTGCATCATAACTCTGAAAGTCAGGGTTTGCGGGAAAATTGTATAGAATTGTGAAACGAGCGTTGAGTGACTTCCGTCGAATTTGGAATAGACACCAACTGACTTGAACTGCCAACATAGAAAACAAAAAATCACTACCTGTTCAAGAGCGCCACATTCAATCGCTTTCACCGTCATCTTGAAGATAATAAAAGCCTAAACTAACCTAACCTAACCTGTCACTAAAATCCTAAATTAACCTAACCTAACTTGTCACAGATTCGCCTATACAAGGCATAACAAAAGCCAAAACTATCCTAACCTAACCTTTCACAGTTTCGTATATGCAAAGCATAATAAAAGCCAAAACTAACTTAACCTAACCTAACCTGTCACTAAAATCCTAAACTAACCTAACCTAACCTATCTTGTCACAGATTCGCCTATACAAGGCATAACAAAAGCCAAAACTATCCTAACCTAACCTTTCACAGTTTCGTATATGCAAAGCATAATAAAAGCCAAAACTAACTTAACCTAACCTAACCTGTCACTAAAATCCTAAACTAACCTAACCTATCTTGTCACAGATTCGCCTATACAAGGCATAACAAAAGCCTAAACTATCCTAACCTAACCTGTCACAGTTTCGTATATGCAAAGCATAATAAAAGCCCAAACTAAACTAACCTAACCTAACCTGTCACTAAAATCCTAAACTAAACTAACCTAATCTAACCTACCTGTCACTCAAATCCTAAACTAAACTAACCTAACCTAACCTGTCACAGATTTGCCTATACAAGGCATAACAAAACCCTCAACTACCGTAACTTAACCTGTCACAGATAAGTGTGTAAGATATGATAAAAGTCTAAACTAATCTAACCTGTCATAACACTCCATTTTCTTAGCCCTACACACTTCCCTGAGGTATGAAAATGGCCGAATTTCTATCCCGCTTGAACATTGCAAACTAGCGTGAAACGTTCGTAACGTCTCGTAAGTTATGTTGGTACGACATGTAAGACGGCTGAAGATGCATATATCCGCAATAGGAAAAAAAAGTCACTTAACGCTCGTTTAACCTAGTTTTAGTTTTACCCCTTCATTACACAAAGTTTTTACAGGTATTTATGAACCGCCCTGTATGTATCTTCCAGGATTAGACCCGTTTCCTATATATTCTTTGGGGAATTGTAAATCAATTTTCACAGCTGGAGTTCCTTGCTATGTGATGAGCATAGCATAAAGTCCCCAAACATAAAGCAAAATCAAGATAGAAGGAATTCGTCCAGCCGAAAAGGAAAGAAGTATTTGAATATGGGCCCCTTGGATTTATAATTATTAGAAAAGCTACTGGTTTATAGTACACTAGAATCTCGCCATTTCCAACAACGACGTATCACTACTGTGCAGGGACAGATTCTACGGAGAAAATCGGAGTGGGACAAGATTTGAGCTCAAACACTTTTTCTCAGCCTTAGCTTCCCTTACTTAGGACACGTTTTCAAGTAACTTTTAAATGTTTTCTCCTATTTCATCCATTGATATTGGCATTGGCATTGCTTCAACACGCCGGAAAATACGATTATTTTATTCTCATCGTTCTAAATAATAGAAAAACGATCTTCTAAACATTTGACACAACAACAAAATATTACATACAATAACAACCAGTGTTTTCTGACTATTAAATACAATAACAAACAATGCCTGATTTACTGAAAATTACTTTACGCTCGACCATGCCGAAATGTAGTAATTATAAACCTGGTAGCAGCCCTTTTAATGGACCTCATTAAAGTACACCTATTCATTAAAATTCAGATGTTTCACCAATCAGAAAATACCATTGTAGCAATATGAAAGCGCAAGTATCGATTATTCTCGGATATGCAATCGAAAGACAACTAGCGCAAGATTAGCGTTGCTATTACTATAATAATTAGCGTTAATTGTAAATAATATTCAAATTAATTCAATTTGTCATTTTCGTTTTTCAATGTCTAATTCAATTTCAAGGTTATATCAAGATTAATGTTCATTTTACTCTCTAGATTATATCAAGGTAAATGTCGACATTTGTTTCTCGGAAAAAAATCAATACTTTCGCGTCTGCGCACATCTCACAATTTACGAGGTATTGCACAAGGTCAGTTCCGCTCCTCAGTCAGATAAGAATGACATGAATACTTATGAATAATTTCAGGTTAGAAATATGGTCGAGCATAAAAAGTTGTAAGAAACTTGACTATAATTGTAATTAAGACGCTCGTATGAAAATTATGAAACTCGCTTGCGCTCGTTTCATAAACATACTCGCGTCTTAATTACTGCCATTACAGACTTGTTGCATAATGTACTATAATGTCATAGAAAGGTGGATTACTATTTCAGGTTCGTTTTGTTTACTTTATGGGCATTATTTTAAATGAGAGATACAATTAAGCTTTTACTAGGGAGCAGGCATTTCCTTTTCTATATGTTTTAGTAATTTAACAAAAATATTGTTCTCGTAAACCAAAAATAAGGAATACCTTTTAAAACTACAGAAAAAAAGTTATATCTTTTCATTAATTCCTTAATCCTGGTAGAATTAAGATCTATGCTTCTGGGTGTCCAAAGAATCAAAATAAATTAGCTACCTCTGTATAGATAAAATGATACACTGACATTTTGGCAATACTTTAATGTTCTCATTTTTGTCACAAAACTTTTCATTCTAACGTTTAAACTTTCCGCAACACTGAATGACACCAATTAAACTGTCACTCCTTAATGAAGGTATAAACTGGTAAAGAAAATTGGTTTTGAAGTGTCTAAGTGACAACCTTTAATTTTTCTCAGATATATCAAGTTTATTTCATAGATCCGAAGTTGATGGATGGCAGATGTCGATAGGATTAAAGCCTATCATCCATCAAAATTTCTCCTACAGATCTTTTATTGCTGTATTTTAGTCATCTTACACAGCGGCTTAGTGTAGTGCTTGGTGGTTACCAACTTAGCGGGCTAAACCTTATATAATTTGTTCTCAGATGTACTCGTTAAAGGTCCGGTGATCGATTCCCAATTTTATCTCTAGGATTTATGTATAAACAGGCGATAGATCAAGTTTTCTCCGTGTATGTAAATTCTGTCTTAAGTCTGTCTTCAGGTGTGTTTGTGTAGTGTAATGTGGAGTCAAAGAGTGCGTGTGTTCTGAAATTGAGTTGTGTGTTGATAATTTCATTTGGATGTGTTTTTGTGTGTCTGTATATTTCGTTTTGTTCTAGTGTGTTTAGTTTCTGGCTTTTTGGTTGGATGTGTAGAATTTCCATGTCTGTCTTGATGTCTCTGTAGGTGTAGTTAGCATTTGTGATGTGTTCTGTATATGTGGAAGTGTTTTGTAATTTTCTTATGGCAGTGATCTGTTCTATGTAACATGTTTGAAATGATCTGCCTGTCTGTCCTATGTAGAAGTTGTTGCAGGTATTACATTTTAGTTTGTATACGCCTTTGTGATTGTATTTGTTTCTTTGTGTTGTTTTTGTGTTGAGATATTTCTGTAGAGTATTATTTGTTTTGTATGCGATGTTGTAATTTAATTTCTTGAATGAGGTTGCAATCTTGTGTGTCTTTTTGTTTTCGTATGTTAGTGTGATATATTGTTTGTGTTCTTCTGTTTGTGTTGTATTCTTATGTTGTTTGTGATTATGTTTTGTCTTTTGTATTATGTTGTCTATCATGTTGGGGTTGTGTCCGTTTTCTTGTGCTATGTATTTGATTGTGTTTTGCTCTTCTTTGTAATCATGTTGGTTGTTCTCAACACACAACTCAATTTCAGAACACACACTCTTTGACTCTACATTACAATACACAAACACACCCCACAGGAAACAAAACAAAAGGCGCCAAGACCAGCAACAACCAGTTCTGAAGAAGGCCAATAACAGGACGACATATATTAATCAAGTACGATAGAATTTATCACGATAAAGATATATCATACATATTCCGAAGTGATATAGTGTTAAAAGTTGTGTAATCAAGATGTATATTTATATCTCTTTGTATTCTTTATTCACTCATATTCAATTATTTATTAACTTATAACAAGCCTTAGTTTGTTTTGTTATTTCTACTGTGCCATATTGATCAAATCCTCATTCACCTTCAACATCTGACGATGTAGAGTAGGGCTGGGCCCCGGGAGCGAATGCAAACTCTAAACGGGGACGCTTAATATTCATCACCTACGGCATCAACGCTGCGCGGTGTTCGACGGGAAGAAAGGGGTTGAAGAAAAGTCCTCCCAGTGAGAGAGTAAAATTCGCTCTTGGTGCCCAGCCCTGATGTAGACGTAACCTAATATGCTTCGAACCGAAGGTAACGTTTGAGATATGATTAAGAGTACTGTGTTTGCGGAATTGACTGTGATTGAGCGAGACTGCAAAACTTCGCAAAATAAGGAGCAGGTGACTATCTGCTACAGATAATGCCCTAGTTCAGATAATATTAATAGTCTATTAAACATACGAGATCACTCAATAAGTCGCAAATTGAAAGGACAGGGACCTCTCAAATTGCAGCTTAGATTTCACGGCGCTTCTTCCGACGGCCTTCACCTGCTTTGTCATCGAACAACAGATGACGGCGTCTTGCCATCCTAACAGCAAACACCAGCCAACTCCTCCTCGCCCCGTTCCGTGATCAATTGATCAATCTCAGCCCCCCTCGCGTATGTGGTACCTAAAAGGTTACGTCCAATTTCGGCTTCCCCTTCAAAATTTTCTAGAGCTCCTTCAGGGGAGCAGCGTAACCCGGAGTGAGACTAGTGGCCAACAGGCTTGGAGCTCACATATTTAGTTTTGTACAGCCCCCAACCCCTTGCAAGGACGCGTTTTGCGTACCTTTTAAATTTTCCTCCCAATTCTCCTTCGATTTTTCGATTTTTCGATGCTACAGATAACGCGACTCAGCTATGTGGTGCTATCTGTCCATTCAGCTATTTAGTCGTAAGGTTCCACTTCCCCCACTACGAAAGCGTGTATTATGCCTACTCAGATTGATGTCACCTGTAGGCCTACTCCAGTCACAATACTGTATCACGTCGACAGGTTTTGGTTAATGCAATCTTAAGGGGAGGCAGAGGTGAATATTTCAAAATCCACAAAATTTATCCGATTTGTTTGAAATTGATCATGGATACTAAGTATGTTATTAGTAATGGACATACCAAGTTTCAATTTTCTAAGTACAATAGTTCTGTAAATATTAATAATTTTATAAAACTTTATATCGTTTGATATAAAATGCTCCATGCACCATATTGTAAGAAATTTTCAATCTTTCTTCTTATTGATATGTTCAGAGAAGGTATATAAATAATGATAAGTATTAGTTTATTATGGGAATAATATAGTAATTGGTTTTAATTTCATACTTTTAAAGGGCACAAAATAAAAAACTAGCATCGGAATATGAAAATAAAGATAATACAAATGGAAAAAACCAAATTTTCATTTTTTCTTCTGTTTTGTTCGAAAATTTCACCTCTGGCTCCCCTTAATGATGATATCGAATATTGAAATGAAGAGTATCGATGAAACGATGGAGGGAAATGTTAGAACACCGAGAATATAATTAAGAAAATTCTACTTTTTTCACAACAAATACGTCTCCGTCATCACGGGGATTCCAACCCTGATACGAAATCATCGTAAGCTATTGGTCTGCCAACCGAGTTATCAAGATAGCTCTTTTTTACGTAAAATGATAAGTGCAATATGGTATGGGTGGGTGGAATAATGAACGTATAGATGGATAGATGAAACAATTGGCAGAAGGATAAATATGTGAATGGAAGTATGAGTGAGTGAGTGAGCGAGCGAGATATTCGAGATTCACTGCGAGACAAAAGTGTTTTAGACAGAAACAAAGCGTAAATTGATGAAGTCCAATGTACGAATATGGCAGTTTTCCTGCAATGTTATGCTTGATTTCATAGCAATATAAAACGTGCTGTTTCTCAGAAAATGAAATTTTTATGTAAAGTATGATATGGAGCTGATGCTATTACTTTTTGCAACTTTGACTGTAAATTGAAAGCGATGTATATTGCCATTCATCCCCCAAATTGCGGTGTGAAGCGACTGCATCAATCCACTGACTGCGAACTGGATTTATAGGTACGTGGAAGCGAAACTAATATTTGATATGCAAATATTTACGACTGTACACATAAACATCTCGATAGGAACCGTTCAATGTAACGTCGAAATATCCACAAAATTTCGTTGAATTTCTCGTACAAATCGCAAAAGCACGTATGTAAACTAAATGTAGTTATCAACGCATACAAAACAAGCAGTTGGTGCTAGGTAGGCATTAGAGAGCTGCAAAATAGCGCTTACAACAGGTTTTAGATTCGACCAATTAGAGAACATCCGTCACGGTCGGGCAACCGACCGAATATTCGATTTTCAACCTATTACACCTTATCTTTTGCAGGTAGACAGAACACCAGGCGCATGAAACCGACATTTTCTGAATAAACAAACGGAGTAACGAATAAAGGAAATTTACTTTGCATTATTAAAAACTGTGTTTGCTTGATATAGGGGTACAATTATTGATTGGACACTCTAATACGCTTTTCTTCATAACTAATACATAAATGAACAAATGGACACCGGTAACAACAAAAGAAATAAATGTAATGCAAAATATGAAATCTGATGTGTAAAGAAATTCTAGAATAAAATAAATTACAATTTCTTACTAAAGAAAAGAGCAAATAAGTATATAGGCCTACATTCTAGTGTAATATTTACATTTTAAACTCAAAATGCATAGGCCTACCTCTAAAACAGTACTTGTTAATATACTCGTATGATTCCTTTTAATTACTCTAAAGAGCTGCATTATTATTTAATTAATAAATCATTTTTAAAAAGATAGAGTGTTATTATCAAAAATAAAGTACTCTGAATCCCAAATACTTGTTAATGACATTCACCTTTGAATTTTACCAAGTATCATCTACTAGTGTGTTAAATCTTATGTTTTATAATTCTGTTTTGGTTGTTCCATTCTTTCAGTGTGAATTTAATCGTTTTAATGTGGTTTATTGAAAATGTAACTAAGTGATTGACACTAATGACATTCACCTTGAATTTTACCAAGCATCATCTGCTAGTGTATTAAATTTTTACCTCCGTTTTAGTTGTTCCATTCATCCAGTGTGTGTGTTTTAATTCATTACGAAATGACAGTGTATAATCAACAGCTGTATGAACACTGTAATCCATAAGTTCATTTAAACAGCACACAACGATTACGTCGCTTGTACTCATGTTTCACCATTGTGGCATATATTAACCTTCCTATTGTGAATGGGTCTAACTGACCCATTGCACTTACTAAAATTAACACAAAACGTACAAAAAGAGCGGTAATGTGACGGGGCTTTGAGTAATCCTAAAAAACATCATTACGAATATTTCCTATTACTTTTATCCAGAAAAATATAGTACTTCGTCATATATTTCACTTTGACACATCTATTGTGATTGGGTCATCTAGACCCAGTCACGGATTTTGATTTTAATTATGAGTTACGTACTGTTGTTGTGTTCCGATACATTTCCGATACACGCTCTCACCCTCTCACACACTCTCACATACAGTCACACACAGTCACACAATCTCACACACTCTCATACACTCTCACACACAGTCACACAATCTCACACACTCTCATTCTCACACACAGTCACACACTCTCATACACTTTCACACACTCACTAACTCACACTGATATTAGCCGGTATGTACAGATCTGCTGGATAATTACTTCAAGAACTGTGGGACAGTATGTATGGTAGACCTGTTTTCTGTGCAACAGCATCACTTCAATTTTTCCATACTACTAGCAAGTTTCTCAGGTTTGACAACAAATCAGTCCAATTAGATAACGTCATGATAAATTAGCTGCTATTATATTTTTTTTCTCCTGTGTTTGTGGAACAAATGCCAAAAATGTTCTTACCCTATCAAGATGTCATAGTATATGAGCAGTTGGAGCCATTTCGAGACAAATATCCCTTCCGCCAGTACACACTTTCAAAACCCAGAGGGTAGTATGGTATAACATTGTGATGTAAAAACAGCATAATATGTTTGTGCAGCAGAAGTTTACAAAGCAAAGCCAGAAAGTGGACCACGAGAAACAAACCAAGGCCGAAATGTTGGTAGCATTGACAAGACTGATGGAAACACCACGGGCAATTTTTTCACCAGCTATATTTTGGCATTTCCCACACGTGGTCTAAGGCATCCTGCCTAGGACTCGCGTTACGAAATGCGCGCTGATTCGAGTCCTCATGGGGAAAGAAATTTCCTCATGAAATTTCGGCCAGTGTATGGGACCGGTGCCCACCCAACATCGTGATGCACTTGGGGAGCTACGATAGGTAACGAAATCCGGTTACGCAAACCAGCTATAACGGCTGGGGGGATCATCGTGCTAACCACACGATACCTCCGTTCTGGTTGGATGATCGTCCACCTCTGCTTCGGCATGTGGCCGTGAGGCCAGCAGCCAGCTGGTCGGTCTTGGCTCTTCTGGGTTGTAGCGCCACGGATTATTATATTTTGGCCCAGGAACTTCTCAAGAGGAAACTAACGTTAGTCAGAACTCTGAGAAAAAGAAAACCATAAGATATGCAGCTAAACTGTAGGAGACCGGATGTCCAAGCATTTTCGGATTTCAGACCGACGTAACTATGGTGTCGTATGTGTCTTAGAAGAATAAATCAGTGATTTTGCTGTCCACAGTGTATCACGACTGCAGTCCATCTTCAGAAGAGCACAGAAAGCCTGAAATCATATTACATTACAACAAAACGAAGGGAGGAATTGTCACCACGGATAAACGTGCAGTACCTACTCTTGCAAAAGGAGTACAAAAGATGGTCTGATTGTGTGTTTTATAATGTACTCGATATTGAAAGAATAAATGCTTATGTTTTCTATGCTCTGCGAGTACAATCCAAATAAATTGTATAGATGAAGATTGTTCCTGAAGGAATTGGACTAGGCCTACAATTAGCACAAGCATATGCGAGAAAAAAAAAGGATGACAAGAAGTCTGCCTCAGAAGATAAAACTAAGTTTGGAAAATGTTCCAGGGATGAGTTCAGGAGAATGTGCAACAAAAAGGAATGTAGACCGAAGAAAGACCAAAAGACTGTCAAAAATGCAATAGATGCAAAGCATTTCTCTGCCAAGTTCATGCAAACATTCTAGGCCTAATGCAACATTTTCATAGACTAAATTGGTAATTATTTTCTATTCACACATTGGAAAAAAAGACATTAATTGCTTTTTTTGAAACAAGACTTAAATAAAAGTAGATGTTTTACTATTACATCCATTTTTCAAATCCTGGGTCAAACTGACCCATTCACAACATGTGTGACAAAGTTTCGAACATAATAGGAAGGTTAAGCATGTACAAAGACAAAGTTTAATATCTGAATATAGCATAAATATGCCGAAAAAGTTCATGATGAATAAATTGTAACATATTAATACTATATTAGTAGATAAGCATCAGACGGCCCCATTCAATCCAAAACCTATTGTAATCTGCTTATCGGTCAGAACCTCAACAAAATGAAATCAAATGCTAGTACTTTCACGAAGCATGTTGTTGCCCTTGAAGGTACCCAACTGTAATACCTGGAATGGATGAATGAATCAATCAATGAATCTATGAATGAATCAATCAATCCATACATGAATGAATCAACGAAACGATGTGCGAATGAATCGATGAGTCGATGGATAGATGAATGGATAATGGATGAATCGATGGATGATTGATGATTGTTTGACTGAACTGAGAGAGGAAGAATTGTCAATTAAATGGTAGGCCTACACGATGATAAACGCGTCCTTGCAAGGGCTCTTGTAACTCCTGCGTGGTTCAATGTGGTCTGGCTTTGCCGTCTACACACAAAGAATGAGAAACGACTCGAATATTCGATAAACCGAACCTGAGACACTCCGGAGAATGGGAGAGCTTTGCATACTGACTATAGTGCCAGGCGTTCAATAGCAATACACATATAATTTCTATTTTTCGTAACCGGTTCTACGCAACTCAATTGGATGTTCAGTTCAAAATGTGTCATGGCTCGCTGTACGCCGTCATGTGGCTTGTCGATGAGCCTAGAGAATTCAATCTTCCTACACTTCCGCAGAGGTGTATTACTTATCTGCCAGAGAAGTTGCCTAGCAAGTACGGCGTTCATTCTGAAGAGTACTTACTGATACGTACGGTAACGCCGGTAGTGGCAGGAATGTGAACTGTTTCGAAACATGTACTGAGGTGAGTTTTTTTCTTACTGTCGGGATGTGTGGAGAGAGTTAAGACGATTACTTACGTATTTGTTGACTTTAATTTCGATGGTCAACATGGACACGGAGCATTTCATTTGTTTTGTGGAATGTTTCCGTACGCAACCGATGATAACAAATACCCCACGTATGACTTGCCCGCGCAAGAGGTTATGGTAGCACACAGACCGTACAGACCGCCATCTGTTGCTACGACGTTCAAGTTATACCGTACAAGTTCTCAAGTTCAGATTGAAGAATGCCTTAAATAATAGGCAACTTCTCTAACATATAAGCTGAAACTCGCTTCAAATCGGTGACCCAACAACAGTGACGTCATGACACACTTTGAAATGAACACCCAGTAGTAATTACTTTCATTTGCGTAAGTAATTCGGTTACGCAAGTTACCGTATTTAATTTTACTCGTTGAATAATCTTATTAAATTTCACTTGTGCAATTAGTACAGATAAACATCATCATCATCATCATCATCATCATCATCATCCACAGGGATTAGGCCTTTTGACCTGTTCCGTCCTCTCAAAGAATTTGATCTCTCCATCTCTTCGTGGGTGGTCTTCCTCTGTCTCTGTTGCCTTTGGGTTTGTATTCTAGAATCTATTCTTAGGTGTGGATTCTAATGTAGCAATTTTATCGTGAAGATTTGCATCAAATTCTCTTCTTTCCATTTCATGCTTCAGTTTTTCCATGTTCAATTTCGTCAACTGTCTTTCTCTTATTGTCTTCAGATGAATATCTACTTTGCTTACCAGCAGGACATAATCTGAGTTAAAATACGTACATAGTGTTCTGCCAAATGCCAGGTGTTCTACTGCAAACCCAGCATTCTCCGTAAAATTTAAAATGTGTACAGAAAGGAATAGAAACTGTTTGCTTAAATTTCTTCTCAGATATTTCTGAATAAAACAATAAGATATATAGTCATTTACAAGTTCAAAATTAATTTATCTATCTGGTTTGTGTAGCACTCAGTTCTTTTGTCTGAATGTTTAACTCCATGGTTATATCTTATGTGTGTTCATCATATTGAAACATTTGCCAGTGTAAAAAAATAAATTCTAAATAAAGAAAAGATATACAATTTGCTCCTATTTATCCCACAACATATGTCAACATGCCTCCAGGGCGAGGTAAGTTGACTCAATATCCACGTTTCAAAATATTACAAACTTTGTCATTTAAATCGTGTTGAGATCTAAATTCAAACTTCCCTTCACATAGCCAAAGAACCATGCAGAACGACTAGCTTTGAGGATTTCATATAATGCTACGCAAAAAAAAGGGGGAAAAAAAAGAAACATAAATTTTGAGCCAACCTGCCTCCCTTTCTCCTATAACCAAGTTTTTTAAACTGTCAACTTACTCTACTGCCTCGTATAATAATCACACGTTTAACTTTAACTTCTTTACACCGAAATTTTAATAATATGTTAATGTGGATATGTACATTAATCTGAAATTGCAGTTGGCGTGTGGTTCTTGTGCAGGCAGTCGGTCTGCAGGCACAGGTCGTGTGGTTTCGATCCAGGCGGCGGGGGTTTGATATCTCGTGCAGTCGAGGTGGCGGGTTTAGATGGTGGTGCAGAAGAGGCGGCGGTGGTATATCTCCTGCAGTCGAGGTGGCGGGTTTAGATGGTGGTGTAGAAGAGGCGGCGGTGGTATATCTCCTGCAGTGGAGGTGGCGGGTTAAGATGGCAGTGCAGAAGAGGCGGCGGTGGTATATCTCCTGCAGTCGAGGTGGCGGGTTTAGATGGTGGTGCAGAAGAGGCGGCGGTGGTATATCTCCTGCAGTCGAGGTGGCGGGTTTAGATGGTGGTGCAGAAGAGGCGGCGGTGGTATATCTCCTGTAGTAGAGGTGGCGGGTTTAGATGGTGGTGCAGAAAAGGCGGCGGTGGTATATCTCCTGCAGTCGAGGTGGCGGGTTTAGATGGCGGTGCAGAAGAGGCGGCGGTGGTATATCTCCTGCAGTCGAGGTGGCGGGTTTAGATGGTGGTGCAGAAGAGGCGGCGTTGGTATATCTCCTGCAGTCGAGGTGGCGGGTTTAGATGGTGGTGTAGAAGAGGCGGTGGTGGTATATCTCCTGCAGTCGAGGTGGAGGGTTTAGATGGTGGTGCAGAAGGGGCGGTGGTGGTATATCTCCTGCAGACGAGGTGGCGGGTTTAGATGGTGGTGCAGAAGAGGCGGCGTTGGTATATCTCCTGCAGTCGAGGTGGCGGGTTTAGATGGTGGTGTAGAAGAGGCGGTGGTGGTATATCTCCTGCAGTCGAGGTGGAGGGTTTAGATGGTGGTGCAGAAGGGGCGGTGGTGGTATATCTCCTGCAGTCGAGGTGGAGGGTTTAGATGGTGGTGTAGAAGAGGCGGCGGCGGTTTATGATGTCAGCTGCAGGCGGCGCGGCAGGAGCGAGATCTCAGTCTTCAGAGTCGTCAGATGATAATTGGACAGGCAATGGTGGTGGATCTATGGGCTGTAAAGGAATTTATAATTCACATTGAAGAATCGGTAGTACTATATTTATTTTCTTTCTTTCAAGATTACTAATTGGAAGGAAACAATGACGCGAGATGATGAAAGATTTCCATCTTATAATCATACATATAATACACTATAATGCTATGTGGAGAAAAAGAGCACTATGCAATAGTGACGCCTAAACTATGGCAATTTCTCACAGTCACGATATTTCAAGCAATACAACACACGAATTACACCTTCCTCAAGCACAATGTCCTGTTCAAATCATAGATATACTGTGAAGTCACAACACGATACACATTTTTGACATCCACTGTCAAATAAAAGTTTGTACGCCCAATATCCAAAGTTAAAACGCCTACAACCCCAAAAAGACTGGCCACTAGTTAACATTCTACCTACTTTGTCGAAGGCATTAGAATAGTTCACACATAACTCGTTGACTGCTTAGACATTAGATATGAACTCCTTGACACATATCAGTCGACATAGTACAGAAGACATCCAAAAAGCTACGACTTAAGTAAAATTTTCATACTGATATTATTAGACCCAACATCGACTTGCCGACGAGAAAATTACGATCATTCCAATTATCAGAAGTCACAGCTCTTTGGTTCTACTTAACCGCAGCGAATTCCTGCAGTGGTTTTCCATTATCTTAATGGCAACCAGACATGTGCCCCTGCATGAAATATCGTAAGTTTAATGGTGAAAATATAAAAATTACAAATAGTTTTCTTAAGAGAAATACCGTTTTTTTCGGGCACATTAATGCTGTTATTTGACACTGCAGCTTTGTACTAGTTTCTCTAATACTTTCACCCGTGATCACTAGATGGTACTCGGGGTATTTTTTGAAACTAGGCCACAAAGACTGCATCTTTAAATAAAATAAATAATGTTTTAGTTTTTCAATCTTATGACTTATCATTTTAATATTAACATTTGCTAATACATGTTAATTACCAAAATAATGTATGAACGTTTTCGCCTATTTAAGGCATCATCAGATACAATTTGCGTTTATGATACCTAAATTCCATAGTGGAATTTTTGTTTATTCTTAAAGTGAGCTATCAAATTGGTGGTATAATAAGTAATAATGACTCACGAGTTTTATGTATATGTACTTGGGTGGAAAAAGTTGTATGTTATAAATACGTCTACCTTTGGATAACAAATTTTGCTCTTTTTAGTATCTTAGTTGTCTTACTTGCATAATAATAATAATAATAATAATAATAATAATAATAATAATAATACTAATACTAATAATTTATTTATTTATTTATTATTAATATTTGTGTGCTGAACAACAGCTAGAGGCCAATTATAGTTCAACAAAATACATAAACAGAAGATTCAAAGGTGCAAAAACAAATAAGTAATATCTTAAATAAACAAAAACATACATAAATAAAATTGAGAACAAGAACAGTAAATACTAATAATCAAAACGAAACTATACCTTAAAAGGATCTAATTGTGCCCATGCAAATTGACATATTTTATGCATCTACAGACTGGACAAAGTGTTTTAGAATTTCTGTTATAAATTTTTTTTTTGAAATCTTAAACCTTTTGTAGGAATACGAAGGCTGATGTTGTTTATGATAGACTCACAATCAATATCACCCTTGATAACTTTGCAAAGAAATTGATAATCAAGATTTTGACGTCTAGAATAAAGGCTACAACAGTTAAAATATTTACAGGTAATCTCATAGTTAAAGTCAGAGGAATTGGGTATAAATCGAAAAGCACATAAGGAAATAAATTTTCTTTGAATATTTTCCAATTTAACCGAATCTGTTGAAGTAATGGAATTCCAGGCTACAGATGCATATTCAAGTTTAGATCGAACCAAAGTAAAGTATAGAATTAATAGTGACTCTGGAGTAGAAAAAGAATAAGTTATAGACCTTATTAAACCAAGCATTCTTATTAAATGATTATAAATATATTGAACATGATCGTGAAAGTATAATTTAGAATCGAGCAGTACACCAAGATCTTTAATAGAATTTTTCCTAATAATACAGACGTTATTAAGAGAATAGTTAAATTTTAAGGAAGTAGTTTTTCGTGAGTACGAAATGACAAAAAGTTTTGTTTAATTAATTTTCATTCCATTATTGTCAGACCAAAGTTCAATAGAGTTAATATCATTTTGAAGAGTTTGGCAATCGGCAGGACTATTTATTGAGCGAAAGATTTTGAGATCATCAGCAAATAACAGGTAGTTTGAACTTATTCTTTTACATATGTCATCTATAAATAATAAAAATAATAGAGGGCCCAATGTAGATCCTTGGGGAACTCCACATAAACAATTAAATGGGTCCGAGAGAGAATCACCTAGACGAACACAACATTGTCTATTAGTTAAATAGTTTTCAAACCAGCTCACATAGTTTATTTATCAAAATATTGTGAGGTACAACATAATAATAATAATAATAATAATAATAATAATAATAATAATAATAAGAATAATAATAATAATAATAATAATAATAATAATACAGTATTTCCCTGTGCATTTAAGCTGACATACAATATCCTACTCTCTTATTCGACCTGAGGCCAATAGCGGATGTGCGACGATCGACTGAATCATTTGCCTGTCTTTCAAGATGTAGAAGAAGAAGGGAGAAGCAAAAATATATTGGCTGCAAGGCAAAAACCTACATAATTTGCAAAAAAATGTCAAATAAATTTGTATATAACAAGAAAAACAAAATGTTTGCTCTTCATAATATCTTTCAAAGTGAATTCTGTTAAAAATGCATATAATTTCAGCAGTGACGGCTGATTGACTGAGGCAAGTGAGGCCGGGCCGCAGTCACTTGCCTTAACTGAAATCAAATTTTGTGTTTTTAGATAATGCATTAGTTATTTGAATGAAGCATATATCGCTGTAAAAGTATTTGAAAACTTTGATGTATGTAGACTTGTTTTGCAGTAAAATTTGTTCCTGAGGCCGGGATCGCTCGTGCCGGGTCTGGCTTGTGATGTATATAGACCTGTTTTGCAGTAAAATTTGTTCCTGAGGCCGGGATCGCTCGTGCCGGGTCTGGCTTGTGATGTATATAGACCTGTTTTGCAGTAAAATTTGTTCCTGAGGCCAGAATCGTTCGTGCCGGGTCTGGCTTAATGCATTTATTTCATGTCCTTTCGCGGGCTTTGAGTTTACGCTTAAAACGTTGTAGCTGAGGCACAATTCGGCTGGCCTGGTCAGGTTTCACTCGTCCCATCCATGGGCCGGCCTCAAAGGTAGAGAGGGGTGGGAATAGCAATGGTTACTTGTCTTCCTAACTAGGCCATAAATAACAAAATTCCAGCTCTTTGGCAGGCAGAAACCCATTCGATTCTCTTCCCTTATGACTCAGTTTATGAAATAAGAAACGGTGTTTTACTATTGTACTTCGTAGTACTGTAGTGAATCTGGGCCAATGTTGTTATGTATTTTGGGAAAATATAAACAGAAACAAATGAGAGAAATAATGCTGGTGCAGTTAATTCATTGTTAGAGTGTCCTTTTTCGAGAAGAAATAATACTAAAAGAAAGGAAGTTTTTAAATAAAGAGAGAGACTACCGAGATACCTACGACATCGCTGATAATTTTTCTCATACATAATCTTAAAACGCGAGTTTCTATTGCATCCTGGTATGGGCAACATACAGTAAGTGATTATGTGGTAATGTATGCAAAATAAACTTCTCTTGGCCTTGTTTGTTGCTGTCAAAGGAATAAAATAAAAAGAAAAGAAAGAAAGGGGAATTTCAACACATAATATGGGATGCTTCATCACACTGAAACAATTACTGAAACTCAAAGCGTAACAGCTTACTTGGTGAGTGAAATTATTATTTTTCATTGATAGTAATAAGAATAGACTAATAATAATAATAATAATAATAATAATAATAATAATAATAATAATGATAATAATTATATTAATAATATAATAACAATAATAATTAATATCATAAACAAACATTTCCTATCGGAGGCACTTAATCTAGTTGCATCTGGCCTCACCGAGCATTTTGATCACCGGCCGCTACTGAATTTCAGTAAAAAACATTCAAAATGGTTGCTCCTTATAACATTTCTCTGTTGTAGTTTCTTCAATAATAAATTTAGTTAATTAAATGAATAAGGTCCTTTTAGTCACCTTGTCCTCTCAAGTGGACAGTTGAAATCTGGAAATCTGGGCATCATGCTGTAAAAATGTAATTCACAAAAACTTACAAGGAGTCAAGAAAAAATCAATTTGAATTTTCTAAACAAAAAACATAATTCGTGACTGAAAAGGTTAATCAAAACTTCCTCTCTTAAACAAATTTTAAATTTCATTTCTCAGAAATAAATTAGAGGCACATATGACGTTTGACGATCATTATCAGTGGTTTCAGAATACCACTAAAATTAACACACTGAGATAAAAAAATATTCACAATTTATGAAAGGTACTAAGTATCATAAACATTTCGCAGGGGCTCCGTTGTATTTGTTACCTACAATGTGGAAATTATATTCCATATTTTCTTTCTTAACCTAATATGGAATCATGGTCTTCAAATCTGTCTTTTGTCATCTGACATAGAACTCAGTGAGGAACTAACTTCAAACATTGCTGATCGAATATTTTTCAGGTGTTTCTTTTTCTCACACTTTTGTCTTAGACTACTCTCACTCTCACTGTATGATTCTTTCACCTGGCTGCATGCTAGTCTGGTGAATCTGGTGATGCTGACAGTTTTGGAAATAAAGTTTTATATAGTAGTGATGATCTGATCTGGCACAGTTTCAATGTTATAGCAATTTCAATAACTCATAGGAACTGCTTTAAACGGTCTTACGACGTTAGTTTCCTTCACTATTTTATTCAGATAACTGGGTTCGTATGTATTTGCGACTGCCTTCGTTTTCAAGAAATTGTATGGTGGAGGACAGGCTAACAGCTTTAGGAATGTTAAATATTGAGAATAACATGGCATGTAACCCAGATTTCAACAGGAAAGTGGTGAAGTTCGTTACTGAAAAGCACCGGAGGCAGGAGTTCCACTACAAGTAAGTAATAAGGATGGCACCTACTTTGCTATAAGGGTACACAGATTTCTCACTGTTCCTAGTTTGTTTTAATTTCTATGTTTGAGCCTTCCCAGAATAAAATCCACGAGCAGTCGCTAATCACTGTACAGTTTTTGCAATCTGTCTTTCTTTTCTGTTGACATGTTATCAACACGTAATAAGATGACGTTACACCTCTACAAAATGTAAACGTGAGTTACAACAACTGAGAGTCGTTCATGACAAACAATTATTTTACTACAGTTTACAAATGAAATGAGTTTAAATACAACTACAAAATGTAGGGGAGAGATATTTTCTATCTTCATTCTTTCCTCTCCTTTAAGTGTTAGGCCTACAGTACATTATTACAGCATAGTTGAAAGCCAAGAAATAAGAATATATAACTAACTCTAATGAATTTGCTTATTTTCCAGAACAGGACAGGTACGAACTAACAAAATTTTCCTTGTAATTCAATCTACATCAATGTTAAATTTCTTAAAATGTGTTTAACGATTCTTTGAGTGCTACAATAATGCAGAAAGTGGGTTTCGTGGCTTAAATAAAGAAAATGTGCGTGTGTACTTATCACTTATTGACAGTGCTTACCAGATGTTGTAAATAGTCGATATTTGCTTTTAAGTTGGCAATTTCGTTGTCCTTTTGCCGTAAGTTGTAAAAATACTCGTCAGATAACTGGACATATCGGTTTATGTTCTCTTGGTAATTTTTAATCCTGTTATTTTGGTCGTCCAGAGTTCTCATAAGGTCCCTATTTTTAGCTTGAGTTTTTCTAAGCATATCTTTAATCTCTTCGTAGGAAGGCTCTTGGTCATATTCCTGACTACCCATGCTCTCCATGTCTGAATATTCTAGACTTTCTTCGGATGAAGGGACACTGTCGTTATCTCTTCCCTTCGAATGTTCGTGTGGTGGCACAGGGTCACAGTGCGACGTGTCAAAATGCTCTGATTTATCTTCAGGCTTTCGTAGCCCAATCTGTAAAATATTTTACAATTTATTCATGTTGAAGAAACTGTGAAGTTCTAGATTTAGTTTCTTTCCTTTAAGATTACTATTACAGCGACACAATGGCGCTACATTATGGAAGCTTGGAAAGTTTTCTTTTCTTAATCGTGCTGTCAGGGACTGGAATGCTCTACCTGCAGACTTACTAAAGGCTTTACCAATAACCAAAAATGTGTTTAAAACTAGGCTTAAGAAGTTTACTAACAGACGGCACTATATTATGGTGTCATGGTTTGCTGTAGGATTACTGTACAATTCCCACACAGGCAACTGGTGTAATTCCGACAATACAAGTCGGACTCGAGATCCGAAGCCGCGCGATGGTTTTTTTAATGTAAAGCAAATGTTAGGTAATTTCACGGTGAATCCTCACTATCACAACGTACAAAACAGGAGAGTGTGGTACATGAAGAACATACAAAAATCTCCAAGTAAAATATAAATTAATATAAAAGACAAGACATTTTTATGAACACAACTGGAAAGCCGCCATTCAGCTTCTCATTTCTTTGCATCACTGGTCATATTGCGAATTAATCTTTCGGGTTAAATCCGTAGACCCGTATACTATTGTTAGACTGGTTCTATTGTTGTGAACTAGATGGCGTCTGTGATAAATTGCTGACTTGTTATGAATACGATTTTGGTGATGAATGAGGCCGGTGATATTCAGGGATATGTGGCCCGAATTACCTGGCATTTGCCTTACTATTGAGGGAAAGATCCTGCAAAACCCCTACCAGGAAATTCAACCCGACCGGGAATCGAACCCGGTCCTTTAGCGTAAAATACCAGCATGCTGACCCGTACACCACAGAGGTGGTTAGTTTTTTAATTTATATATATATATATATGTATGTATGTACAACTTACGTATATAGTCGTGCTCACTCACATACTAATCAACAAATATATTATTGATCATATCAACTACCGTGTTACGTCATTAATGATGCAGCAGATTAATAGCTAATATCAGAAAGAAGAAGAATGATATTCATAATAGTAACACACATATGTCAAGAAGTCACACACACATTAAAACAGACTTGTCAACCAAAGACAATCTTGTTTGTTATAGCTTTTGATAGTAATGAAAACACACTTACTATATCGTCTGAGTTCGGTACCTGATCCCAGCATAAAAGTCAGTGATGACAATTTTATTTACCATGATAATATAACCATGAGTGAATTGCACTAGATATTAGAACACAGAATTATTACTAACAATTTTTGGCCTACTCCTTCCATAGACCTCATACCTTGTAACTTTTACCTCCGGAGAAAGCTAAAATCCCAATTGTACACAACCAATTCCCCTATTCTAAAGAAACTGAGAGCGAAATTAGAACTTTCGCGTCTGAATGACCATTTCTTAATCGTCGTCGTCATCGTCATCATCGTCATCATCATCATCATCATCGTCATCATCATCATCATCATCATCATCACAGATTGTAATTCTTTGAAGAAAATATGGCCTTCCAAATTTTCTTCCCACTTTAAAAAATCTACATTGTCAATTCATTTCGTACTGACGCCTTCGAAATCAGCCTAAAAAGTATGCCTACCATTGCTTACAATGTAATAATTCCCTTTGCATAGCAGGATCAAGACATTTATACTACATGTTATGATTTTTGAGATTATTAGCATCCCCAAGCTTCGTTTGTAAACTAGCTATCACGTTATTACTTACCGAGATTAAGATGTTATTAATGACGTCATGCGGGACGAAGCGTCCATTTCGTGGCACGTACTGGCCAGCTGGCCCTCTTCCGTGGCGTATCTGCAATTCAATGACAATCACATTCTAAGCTGTAGCTGAAATTAGTTCGGCAATAAGACGGAATTTTATGGGTAATTAAAATGTTCGTTACATTATACCAGAGCTTCTGACTGGAACAACTAGATGAACGCCTCAGTCATAAGAAGTCCCTGTAGGCCTATATGTTACAGTTACTGCTAAAGAAAGTCTCTAAGTACATGTTACAGACAGTGAAAATTACATATTAAATCAAAATCAGTGTGCAGCACAAATCCAGAGGGAGAGCAGACTTATGCGTATATGCTTATGACTAGTCAAGTATAAAAGTCTACGAGAAGACTGTTAGGAAACGTAAAGTTACCATAAAGGAAGATGGAAAAGTCAGTACAACTGGAGATATCCGTACGAGAAAATTTGAGTGAATTATGGAGAGAACTATTGCAGAACAGTACAGGAATATACCAGAAGGAAACAGTGAAGAAGAACCAGACAATAGAAAACTTAACACTGGAGACAAAAACATCAATTTGAAGATAAAAAATAATAATCCAAGGCACGACAGCCCATGAAGAAACATGACCGACCAGCCGGGTTCTGACCTCACGTCTACTTTCCGAAACAGAGGTGGACGATCATTGCACTAGAATGGAGATATCGTGTGGTTAGCACGATGATCCCCCAGCCGTTATAGCCGGCTTTCGTAACTGTATTTCGCTACCTATCGTAGCTCCCCAAGTGCATCACGATGCTGGGTAGGCACCGGCCCTATACATTGGCCGAAAACGTATGAGAGAATTTCCTCCCCGATGAGGACTCGAACCAGCGCGCATTGCGTTACGCGAGTCCTAGGCAGGATGCCTTAGACCACGACGCCACGGCGCGGGACTTTGAAGATAAAGGGCTTGGTAAAAGAGAATAATCTATGGATGAAAAATTGAGTGGTGAATTGTTTGAGTATCCTAATATGTATTTACTTACGTCTGGGTCCTGAGACCACATGCGGACGTCGGTGTACTTCGCCTCGTGGTGCAGGAGACCCAGTTCACGCTTCTCGCTGATCACCGAGGGGATCGTGTCCCTGCAATTACGGAAACTGGGCTTATAACGCTCTAACTTTCTAAACATATCCATTCTTTAGCTAAAATGTAGCTGAAGTCCCGATACGTATCCTTAGCAACAAGGAGGCATTGTAAGGCAAAATAACAATGAACGTTATTGCATCACAAGCAATTATTACAAATTCTTTATATGTTCAATCTTAACTCGTTGACTACCATTATGTTTTTATGTTGTTACGTCCTTAGCCATTTTATATTTAGAAAAATTTAATTTGAGGCCAAAAGCTCTATTTCAAACAACAAAAAACACATCCGAACCCGTAGCGATATAACATACATTACCTATACTTAATCGCTCTTCGGTGAAAATGGAATTATTCCTCTAGACTCGTAACTTCAGTGCATGAAATGGATAGCTTACGTTAGGTCTTCGGTGTGATGGTTCAATACGGGAGATATACAGAAGTGTTATATTACAACAAAATCTGCAGATTGAAGAGCTCTACTCCATTAATCCTTTGTACTTTTATTTATCTTTGGTCTAGACTATGCCATTAGATTAGTGTAGGATAACAGAGAGTGTTTGGAATTGAACGGGTTACATCAACTCCTTGTTTATACGTATGGCGTGAACCTGTTAGGAGAAAATCTACAAACTATTAGAGAAAAGAACGGGAATTTTACTTGAAGCAAGTAAAGAGATAAGTTTTGAAGCACCCCGAAAAGACGAAGTGTATGACTGTGTCTCGTGATCAGTATATTGTACGAAAATAAAATGTAGAAATTGCAAATTTATTCTTTGAAGAGATGAAAAAATTGAAATATCTTGGATCTACAATAGGAATGAATATAACTGATAATTGGGAGAAAATTAAACGTAGAATAAATATAGGAAAGCGTTTTATTATTCGGGTGAAAAGCTTTTATCATCCAGTCTTACTTCAACTTACTTATGGCTTTAAGGTACCCGTAGGTGCATTGCCGCCCTCACATAAGCCCGCCATTTGCTTTAAAAATAGTTGAAAGGCAGAATTTATAAAACACTTACATTACCGGTTCTTCTGTATGGTTGTGAAAATTGGACTCTCACTTTGAGAGAGGAACTGAGGTTAGGAGTGTTTGAGAATTAGGTTCTTAGGAAAATGCCTAGGGGTAAGAGAGATGAAGCTACATAGAATGAATGAAATTACATAACGCAGAACTGTATGCTTTTTATTTTTTCCTGACATAATTAGGAACGTTAAATGCAAACATTGTAGGTGGGCAGAGCATGTAGCACGTATGGACAAATCCAGAAATCCATATAGCAATGTTGGTTTGGAGACCGTAGGGAATAAGGCCTTTGGGGAGACCGAGGTGTAGATGGGAGGATAATATTAAAATTGATTTGAGGGAGGTGGGATATGATGATAAAGACTTGATTAATCTTGCTCAGGATAAGGACCGATGGCGGGCTTATGTGAGGGCGGCAATGAACCTGCGGGTTCCTTGAAAGCCAGTAAGTAATTTAGCAATTTGTTTTTGAACTTCATTACAAGAAAACATACGAAATAATGTCTTATTGCTGTGTTTTATAATAATACTAGTTATAATTGAACGGTTGGATGGAAAAGAGGCCTCAGGTCACTCAGACCCTTTTTGTGTAAAATGTTTTTTCGGAGTCCTTAGGGTTTGAAATACGTGCCTTAGAAATTTCATGAACGTAACATTAATATTGCCAGTGTTAGAGCTGTGTGAATAAATGTTGATAAATGTGGAGACATCAGCTGTCAAACCTCCAAATACATTGTGCTGTGTCAAACGTGTAACATGTCACTAGTTGTGTTTAAGACGTTCTACCAAAAGTCTCGAAGCAACTGTCATACAAATGGAAGGTTAAAGTTAAGTGATACTGTTCCTGTTGCACCCAAGAAAAAATTCAAAGTTGATAAGATACGAGATGTCAGAACTCTTTATGAGTTTTTGAAAGAAGATGAAGTACTTGGTTTGAATAACAGTTTAAGAACACCACTGAGGAACCAGGAGCATGGCAAGAACTTCAGGAACAAGATGAAAACTTATCAGTTGAAGCAAGTGACTATGAGGACATTGTAGACAGTTTCTTAAGTGATGTGATTGAGATATGTTTCATCGGAATTTTTTTGAAATATTAAGTTCCTTTCTATTATATTATATTTTCATTAAATTATGAGAAAAAGCATATAATTTTCTGTGCATAGGCAGTCTAATAATAAAATAATAAACTGAGTCTATATTGAGTTCCTTTGTATTCTGTTGTATTTTCATTACATTATGCAAAAAAAGCACATGATTTTCTATCCATAATAATAAATAATAAATTGAATTTATATTTTATTTTCTGTTTTTAAGAAAAAGGGCCTGAGAGAGCCAATTTTCAAACACCAATAACTTTTAAATCAATCAGCTGAACGCAGATTTTCTTCTAAAATATTATTTAAACGTTGCAAATTCTTTTACCAAAAGCATAGAGTGTTATTTTGTACAGTAAAGAGAAAGGGACCAGTACTTTAAAATGTTTAAAGGTCTTTTTCTCAAAACGCCATTTTCTCACTGAGGCCCTTTTTCCATCCAACCGTTCAATTATCATTTGCGTAAGTAATTCGGTTTTGCAAATTACCGTATTTACTTTTACTCGTTCAATAATCTTATTAAACTGCACTCGTGCAATTACTAGACATAATAATAATAATAATAATAATAATAATAATAATAATAATAATTATTATTATTATTATTATTATTATTATTATTATTATTATTATTATTATTATAATCATGATCATCATCCACAGGGATTAGGCCTTTCGACCTGTTCCGTCCTCTCAAAGAATTTGATCTCTCCATCTCTTCGTAGGTGTTCTTCCTCTGCCTCTCTTGCCTTTGGGTTTGTACTCTAGAGTCTTTTTAGGAATACGGTATTCTGGCATTCTTTGTACGTGTATAGTATTTTTCTTTGTATTCTTTTAGTTCATTGTTTAAGTTGAATATGTTCAGTTCCTCTCGTATCGTTTCATTATATTGTCTGACTCTTCGTCTGTATCAAGTTACCGATCTAAAAAATCTCATTTCTGCTACTCCTATTTTGTGTTTTTGGTTTTCTGTTAGGGTCCAGGATTCTGAACCATACAAGAGAGCATTTGCTGCACAAGCCACTACTGCGTGTTCGGTTCAAAGTGTGTCATGGCTCCCTGTATGCCGTCATCTGGCTAGTCGTTGAGCCTAGATAATTCAATCTTCCTACATTTTCGCAGAGGCGTATTACCTATGTGCCAGAGAAGTTGCCTGGCAAGTACGGCGTTCATTCAGAAGAGTACTTACCGATACGTACCGTAACGCCAGTAGTGGCAGGAATGTGAACTGTTTGGAAACACGTACTGAGGTGAGTTTTTCCTTACTGTCGGGATATGTGGAGGGGGTTAAGACGATTACTTACGTATTTGTTGACATTAACTTCGACGGTCAACATGGACACGGAGCATTTGTTCTGAGTTGTGGAATGTTGCCGTACGCAACCGATGATAACAAATACCCTGCGTACGACTTGCCGGCGCAAAACACAGTTCGAAAGAGGTTATGGTAGCACACAGACCGTACAGACCGCCGTCTGTTGCTACGACGTTCAAGTTATATCGTACACGCTCTCAAGTTCAGATTGGACACCTTGATTAATAGGCAACTTCTCTGACACAAAAGCTGAAACTCGCTTCAAATCGCTGACTCATCAACAGTGATGTCATGACACACTTTGAAATGAACACGCAGTAGTAGGCATACACAGCTCAATGGACGATACACGCTGACATCCGGGAGTGTTCCAAGATGTACGACGAGACTCGTCAAGTACTGGAGGGATGATCATAGTGCCAGTCAGAATTCATCTAAATGGCGTCCCTTTGGTATTCAGGAATGGTCTGTGATATATGGTAACCATTAAGAGTAGATCTAAGTGGCTCAGTCATCTCTGCGGTTATGACCGGGCTTGGCAAGCCAATTGTAAACATCCACATTCACCTCACGTCTCTCTCTCGGGAGTTGTATGCATAAATATGATATACGCAATTGATCTAGATGTACGAAGAGCTTCGTCCATCCATTGGGTACATACATGCGGACACAATTATTAAAAACAAGCATGATCATCTTCATTAGATTGCACTCTTGTGGCCCGTTGCGTTCTCAACCTTGTGAAGACTATGAACCAACGTTTATGCAGCAATCGGTTCATAATAGAATGTTTATTAAAACACATTACTTACTTACTTACTGCCTTTTAAGGAACCCGGAGGTTCATTGCCGCCCTCACATAAGCCCGCCATTGGTCCCTATCCTGAGCAAGATTAAACCAGTCTCTACCATCATTTCCCACCTCCCTCAAATCCATTTTAATATTATATTCCCATCTACGTCTCGGCCTCCCCAAAGGTATTTTTCCCTCCGGCCTCCCAACAAACACTCTATATGCATTTCTGGATTCGCCCATACGTGCTACATGCCCTGCCCATCTCAAACGTCTGGATTTAATGTTCCTAATTATGTCAGGTGAAGGATACAATTCGTGCAGCTCTGCGTTGTGTAACTTTCTCCATTCCCCTGTAACTTCATCCCCTTTAGCCCCAAATATTTTTCTAAGAACCTTATTCTCAAAAACCCTCAATCTCTGTTCCTCTCCCAAAGTGAGAGTCCAAGTTTCACAACCATACAGAAGAACCGGTAATATAACTGTTTTATAAATTCTAACTTTCAGATTTTTTGACAGCAGACTAGATGACAAAAGATTCTCAACCGAATAATAACAGGTATTTCCCATATTTATTCTGAATTTAATTTCCTCCCGAGTGTCATTTATATTTGTTACTGTTGCTCCAAGATATTTGAATTTTTCCACCTCTTCGAAGTATATATCTCCAACTTTTATAGTTCCATTTCGTACAATATTCTGATCACGAGACATAATCATATAGTTAGTCTTATTAAAATACATTAAAGCAAAATAATTGATTATGATAATAATGATAATGATGGTGGTCGTGGTGATGGTAATAAATGAATATTTTAACGTAACTACACAGAACATTAGATTTATTAATCCAATGAGTTACAACTTGAAATTAATAAAGTAAATCTAGAGCACTTCACAAGAAAAGTGCGTAAAATTTGGTAATATTATAGCCACAAACCCTGACAAACTAGACTCACACCCTCTATCGATGTTTACAAATTACACCCTATTAAACTGTAACTCTATTCTAATAGTGTGGACGCCGATAGATCTCCCTTTGTTCGGGTCTTTTGAACAATGATGTTCCATTGCTGCAGGTCACAGCGTGGTAGAAGATCAAACAAGTGTAAAGCAATAAAGCCGGTGTTGGATTTGATGTTTTGTTTCATCACCTGTTGTGTCATATGGACTTACAGCCGCTTACATGGAACATTGCAGCAAGTGAATATTTCAAGCTTGAAATCAGAATCTGATACCCGAATTATATTACGATAATGATACTATGTTTATATTTTTGTGATACTTCAAATAACATTTAGAATATTTCACAATTTATGTAATATTGACTATAAAAAGTAAAGTAAATCCGTGGCGCTACAGCCCATGAAGGACCAAGACCGACCAGCCGGCTGCTGGTCTCACGTCCACATGCCGAAGCAGAGGTGGACGATCATTCAACCAGAATGGAGGTATCGTGTGGTTAGCACGATGACCAAGCCGTTATAGCTTATTTACGAAACCGGATTTTCGCTACCTATCGTAGCTCCCCAAATGCATCACGATGCTGGGTGGGCACCGGTCCCATACACTAGCCGAAATTTCATGAGAAAATTTCTTTCTCCATGAGGACTCGAACCAGCGCGCATTCCGTAACGCGAGTCCTAGGCAGGATGCCTTAGACCACGACGCCACGGCGCGGGACACTATTGACTTTAGAGCTACATAAAATGTAAAGATGTAAAATATACGTCATATTTTCAAAAATACAGCCTTTTTAAAAATTCCCTTTCCATTTTGTTAAACTTATACCAAAAGTAATCAACTTTAGATATGTTATTGGTGATACCATGAGATAACATATAAAGTAAATTTAAACTTGACTCCTTTTCATTGAAAATAAACTCCTCAACAATATATAATTTTGACATGGTAGTAAACACATTTACAAGCATTGAAAGTTACAGTACTATAACATAAATTGAATATCATTATTTTCAGTTAATTATAGAAGTTCAAATATTCGTGTAGCATAATACAACCACGAAATCTCCAAAGCATTTGTTTGTTATAAAATAAAATCCTTACAAAAATCTTTAAAAATGTCTAAAAACAAATAAATAAAAATATAAATCTAATAAAACAAATCTGAGTTGTTTGCTGATATTTAAATATTCGAGTACCACCTATACTACAATGAGGATATCGAATAAAAGACTCCACTAAAATAAAAAAAATTGAAACCAAAGTTCATGATAATACAAATAACAACATGAATAATGATATAAATAACACAAAATAAAATAATTTGAAAGCAGTCAAACTTAAATATGAATAAAATTAAGATACAAATTGAATTTCCTATCCTGGAGTTTTCATGCTACAGACTACCAAGAGGGTAACAAGATGAATAATGAGAAGAGAGAGAAAGATTTGAAAAAATTGTTTGCCTTCCACTGAGGGTGACCACAAGGATCCAGAAGCCAATAATCCAATAATGAATTTACATACATAGTTCAAGATTAAGATTATATTCAGTACAGTGTTATTAACAAGTGAAAGAAAAATTAATTTAACTTAATAAACGTGTATAAGTGGTAATTTATTATTTGGAGAGAATCTCTAAGAATTTTAATTATATTTTTTTATTTCTTAGAAATTTATTTTTAGACTTTTAAGGACATCACCGATGAATTTTGGTAGGGTGACTCTGCTCCAAACAGGAGGCCTCTCACAATCCATTGATTGATTGGAATTCTATATTTTTCTGACAGGAATGGCAGGTAGGGTTGGTAGATAGCCCGAATTGAGTGTCTTTCATAATTTCTTTGCTACAATTTATAACGCTAAGATGTCATAAACTGTTGTATCCAACTCGTGGATAATCTTATTATGACTTATTTACTTACTTACTTACAAATGGCTTTTAAGGAACCCGCAGGTTCATTGCCGCCCTCACATAAGCCCGTCATCGGTCCCTATCCTGTGCAAGATTAATCCAGTCTCTATCATCATATCCCACCTCCCTCAAATCCATTTTAATATTATACTCCCATCTACGTCTCGGCCTCCCTAAAGGTCTTTTTCCCTCCGGCCTCCCAGCTAACACTCTATATGCATTTTTGGATTCGCCCATACGTACTATATGACCTGCCAATCTCAAATGTCTGGATTTAATGTTCCTAATTATGTCAGGTGAAGAATACAATGCATGCAGTTCAGTGTTATGTAACTTTCTCCATTCTCCTGTAACTTCATCCCTCTTAGCCCCAAATATTTTCCTAAGAACCTTATTCTCAAATACCCTTAATCCCTGTTCCTCTCTCAAAGTGAGAGTCCAAGTCTCACAACCATAAAGAACAACCGGTAATATAATTGTTCTATAAATTCTAACTTTCAGATTTTTTGACAAGAGACTAGATGATAAAAGCTTCTGAACCAAATAATAACAGGCATTTCCTATATTTATTCTGCGTTTAATTTCCTCCCGAGTGTCATTTATATCTGTTAATGTTGCTCCAAGACATTTGAATTTTACCACCTCTTCGAAAGATAAATCTTATTATGACACTCGTGAAAATTGACAAACATTCACTCATGCCATAATCATCAAGATTATCCACTTGTTGCATAAATAAATATTTTAAGTAGCTTAAGCTATTTTATTATTTCATAAATTAGCATATAACATATTACCCGATCGTGACTTATGGTCCACTCTGTACATAATGTATACAATGATATTTCATACGGTTTGCGCAATATGAAAAGCTACGAAAATACAATTATAGGGATACGTAACAGATACCCATGTATAACGATATATCTGTCAGAATGCTAGTTGTTTCAAATTTTAGATATCACAGTATAGAAATACGTAATTTTATACAGGGTGTTCTGAGAAAAGGTTCCAATATTTAGAGAAGCGATAATACTCATCAAAACAAGAAATAAAAGTTCTACAAACGTGGGTCCTGAAATTAATATCTTCTGAGAAATGAGCAATTGTTTACCATTACTGTAAGAGCAGCATATCTTCCACTGTGAGCTCTTTGGCAAGAGGAAACAGAATTCAAATAAAAAATAGATTAACACATCATTATTTTCTGTCACTAGGAAGTCTTGCAACCTTACTGTAGTGACTGAGGAACGGAATGTCCCTATTCAGACGTGGGTTCGTGTGTGTATTTGTGAGCCAGAAATACGGTGTTGCCAAATTACGCAGACTTTCAGCATAATTTTGTAATTAAGCATGCATTGAATTACAAAACACAAAGGCCTAATAGTTTTTTTTTTATTTTAATGTATTCTACTGCCCCCCTTCAATCTGCATAGCTACAGTATATCACTTTCACTCTTTATACGCTATCACATTAAACAGAATGTTCGTAATGTGGAACGCAACGACGATACGATATGAAAAAAAGCCTGGCATCGTTTTCATAGTATGCAACGCTTATATGTAAGAAGCGTCTTTTGTAACTTAACTAGTAAAACCTGGAATTTTTTTACAATTACAATAAAATTTATTAATAATGCACAAATATAGCATATACACTGAATAATTAAAACCAATCTATACATAATTAGTAATTTCACACAATAAATATACAATTTTGTAACGCAGTTTCTATAATTAAAATATTTCATTTATAAAATCAACCGAGCGGGCTAGTGGCGTGGTAGAGGGCTGGCCTTGCATTCGGGAGGTCCGGGGTTCGATCCCAGGGTCCGGCAATCCTATGTATGTTTTCATTGTTTCCTCAGTTATTTACAGGCAAATGCCGGGATTGTACCTCTTGAAAGTCCGGCCATGGACGGCGATCCTTCCCTTAATCCTTTCATATGTGTGAGTGAATGCTGTGTAATGTCTTAAATGTTTGTGTTGTATCGGAGGTGGCCCTGGCATTGAGCTGATCCCTCATCCGGGGAGGCCCTCCATGTCCTTGTGTGGTCAAAAAAGTATGTATGTGATCCATTGCTTAATACCTCTCCCGACAGGTCGCGGCCCTGTAAGGCCAGGGTGGCGTGAGTCGTGTAAATGCACCTAAAAGGGAGAGGTTAAACTAAGAGAAAGAAGAAGAAGAAGAATTTATAAAATCTGTAATTATATTGTAAAAGTTGATCCAGTAAATTATTTGGTTATATAAGTTTTATTCAGGAATATAGGCTACATATCTTATAAGTTAGTTATCAATAGACAAGTTGCCGAAATGAAGAGTGTTCCATAGTCTGTATTATGTCAGGCGCTCGGTTATAATCAAAGGCGTGTATCAAGAGTTGTAGGTCTTGTATTATAAATACACAATTTCCCTCACCGGAGTACCTGCCGCACACAGATATCAGGCAAGTTGCCGACAAACAACTCACTAGCACCGTCATAAAACACAGACTCATATCAACAACTCACACCCAACGAGCATGTTAATAACTCACTAGGAACTTTATTACGTTAACCGCCGCGAGTATGCGGCAACCCCTTTCACAGGTTTGTTCGGCATGTAGTCCGTTAACAGGCGTTATCATTTCCACATCAATATTAGAACATTGCTGGTTATCATTATAATATTATATTGATCTCATAAAGATTTTTCTAATGCAGTTTTCACGATGAGTATTTTTCACGAATTTAACATTTCCTAATACGTTTTCCCTGCATTTATTTCTCTAAACAAATATTCGTTATAATACATTATGACCCAGTTTCACCAACTATTGTTAAATACTTAACATGTTGTTAAGGATACTAGGACGTGAAAGTCGGCCAAAAATGTCATTTTTTGTTTTCATTGTTTTCGAATTCTTGAATAAATTCTCTATCCAAAAATATATATATTGTAGGGGTTTCTGGGTTTAAATGCCCTAAAATAGAGAATTTAAAAATGGCGTCGTAGTTGCACGCCCCTTTTTTAAATGCCCAATTCAACTTATTAAATATGTTATAATTTCTGGGCTATTTATTGGAATATTTTGACCGGGTAAATTTCTTTGCTGTTGTTGGTGCTTCTGGATACTCTGAAACTGCAAAGAGCATAACACAGCCCAGTGGAAAGCACTCCTGTTTTGTTTTGAATAACCTCGTGTAAATTTTGTTGCAAAAAGAATCTTTGTGGTGTTATTTGCATTATTAGTGTGTGTGTGTGTGTGTGTGTGTGTGTGTGTGTGTGTGTGTGTGTGTGTGTGTGTGTGTGTGTGTGTGTGTGTAGTAAAAATGGGCAGATTAAAGAAGTTTGGCAAAAGAAAACCAGTGTTTAATGGTAATGTAAGTAAAAGCAAACATAATATAAGTGAACATAACCTGTCAGAGCCTAGCTGCAGTAGAGAAGTGCATTCAGCTTCTGCAAGAAAATTGTCTCGCATAAAAGCAGAGTGTGATGACAACTTTTATTTTAGTGATGAGGGATATTCAAAGGGTTTTATCATTGTGGACATTCAATTATTATCTAATTTGGTGAAGAAAACTGTACAGTGTAAGTATTGTAGTGGCGTCGACTGTGTTGAACTTACAGAAAATAAAAATAGTAGGCGAGGGCTTGCAACTAAACTGTCTGTTGTTTGTAATAAGTGTAAAGAGTCTGCTTCAAGTATGACATCCAATAAGGTAGGGAAAACAAAATGTTATGAAGTAAATTTAAGATTTGTATATGGAATGAGAAGTATTGGCAGAGGCAGGAAGCCAGCACAAACTCTGTGTGGTATAATGGATCTCCCACCACCAACTGCCAAATTTAATTTCTGCACTTCCCAACTGTTGAAATGTCTGGAAGAAGTAGCAAAAAAATCTATGACAAATGCTATAGAAGAAGCAGTGGCTCTAAATGAAAACAGTAGGGACATAACTGCTGCTTTCGATGGGTCCTGGCAGGAGCGAGGCCACACTTCCCTCAATGGTGTCATCACTGCAACTTCACTAGACATTGGGAAAGTAATTGATGTCGAATGTTTCACAAAATTCTGCCATAATTGTAAATCAGACTAGCCTGGACATGTTTGCATGAAAAATTATGATGGCTTCAGTGGTGGGATGGAGAGGGATTGAGTAGTAAAAATTTTTCAGAGGTCTGAGAATTTATATCAGGTCAGGTATGTGAATTACTTAGGAGATGGGGACTCAAAGGGATATAAGAAAGTTGAAGAATTAAATGTTTATGGGAATGTGGAAGTAAGTAAGCTGGAGTGCTGTGGACATGTGCGAAAGAGAATGGGAACAAGACTAAGAAAATTATGTAAAGACATGAAAGGTAAAAAATGTTCTGATGGTAAACCGCTAACAAGGAGAGGGCGGCTAACAGATAGTGCAATAGATCAGTTACAAACCTATTATGGACTGGCCATAAGGAGGAATGCTGGAAAAGATGTAGAAAAAATGAGAAGAGCAGTGTGGGCAATATACTTCCACAAGTATAGCACAGATGAGGAGCCATATCACACGTTATGTCCTCCAGGTACAGATGAAGACTGCTGGTGTGGGTACAATAAAGCTTCAGTCACTGGAAATAAGTATTCCCATCAGCATTCACTGCCTCCAGCTGTGATGGATGAAATAAAACCCATCTTTAGGGACCTCAGCAACCAGGAGCTATTGAAAAAATGCTTACATGGGAATACACAAAACCCTAATGAAAGCTTTAATCATTGTATATGGGAGCGTATCCCAAAAACAGTTTTTGTGGGTTTAAAAACCTTAAAACTGGGTGTATTAGATGCAGTCATCTGTTTTAATGATGGTTGTGTAAGTAGACTAAATGTGTTGGAGAGTTTGGGCATTGAAGTGGGCTCAAATACAAAAACTACACTTTACACCATTGACAAGAAGCGCTTCGAAGACGGTGAAAAGTTTGCTTTGCAAATGACTAAAGAGGCCAGAACAAGAAAGAGGAATGCCAAAAGGAGGAGAGGACCAAGAAACACAGGAGCAGGATGAGTATGGGGCTGGAATGTTCTAGATTGGTGAGTGAAGTACAAAATACACGTTTTCAGTTTTTTGCATTTTCCCGTAACCTTGATTTTTCAAAACTTAGGTACACTTATCTCATAAACTAATGAAGATAGAGTCATGAATTTTTTTGTGGCAGGTACATATTAATTAACTCTTTAAAATGAATAGAGTGGGTTTCTTTTAAACTTCATCATTGAATTTTTAAAAATTCAAATCTAAGGAAAATTTCGGAAAAAATTATGTTAATAATTTTTTTTTAATTTTTTACACGTGTGATGTTTAGTCAAGAAAGTAGTGCATTCATTTTGTCATTTGATATGTTCTTATTGTACCACAAAAAAATTAGAGAGGTCTGACTAAACTTCTATGAGATATGTGTACCTAACTGATGAACCATGCATAAGAATTTATTTTCTAATTACCTTATTTGGGGACATCCTATAAACATTCTATTGGAGATAAGTGATTTAATTTTTCATTAAAAGATAATATAAACATTATTTAATGCATGGTATAAATTTCATAAACCTGTGACATAGGAATGCTTCAGTAGAGCCTATATGTTATTTGCTAGTTCAAGAGCTAAAATAGGCACTCGTCACGTCCCAGTACCCTTAAGGCAATTTAACAGTAAACTTAACCCAATATTTTCAATCGCTATTTGGATGTGAAAACGAAAACTATGAAACAAATCAATGTTATAAAAATATTAAAAGAAATCCTAAGACGGATCATGCACAAGATACAGTGAAACATTTGAAAACTGACGGTGGTACTTTCACTCTCAAAGTTGATATTTGTAATAAGATTCTTTCAATTCTTCAGGATCAAACAGAAGCAATAGAAAATGAAAATAATTGTGATGCTGAATATCTTATATATCTAACATATCTTCACACGTCATTGGTCATAATTACATGTGAACTGTTAAATCAGTAAAATAAAGAAATATCGTTTTGAAAATCTGTAATTATATCTGAGTATTAATACGAAATAATGATCACAGAAATGCTTACGTTAATAAGCACATATCTTGTTTTTACTGTGGATGCAGTGCTAATATTAATATGAATAATTTTAGTATTTATGAACATATCGATTCTGAATAATTAAAAATGCTGAAGTAGTGATTGCAGCTAATTGTTTTCACTGCAAATAGGCTATATCTCAATATAATAATGCGATGTGTAACATATGTCCTCTGGCAGCCATGATTCACGCTGTAGCAGGACGTTAAAGATTTAACTGCGGGAGTATGCTATGTTAATTTAACAGTGGGTTTAACATGATGTTAGCAGTAACAACAGTAGATGAAACATCTCTTCCATGCTTGTTCCTTTTCCCTAATGAAAGTTCCATCACTACGTTTGAATTCAATTACATTCATATAGGCTAATTGCTAGATCTACTAAAATAATTATATTTTTCATATGAGGAAAAATTACTGCTCCTTACACTTTCTTTTTCTCGATTTTCGTTGTAATTATGTTAGTCTCCAATACGGTACTTCCATAATGTAAAAAATACAATTCTCCGCTAAAACAAATGACTACACCAACTAAAGGCACATTCAGTAAACGTTCATACAATCACTGCTTCTTTGATTCCTGTTACATTACTCTTAACATCATGTTACCTAACCAAAGTACCTCAAATGGTTGGTGAAACACTATTACACTAACAGGTTGTTTAATGTTTAACAATACGTTAGTTAACATGCTGTTAGGGTTATTTTAACGGAGTTTAGTGAAATTGGGCCTAAGCCTGATACATTTTATACACCTTTAGGGGACTCTCCATTAAAAATGACAACTCTTTTCCTAAGTGAGTGAGTGAGTGAGCGAGTGAGTTTTCATGCTTATTGTGCTAATAAGACGTCCTGTAATAGATTCTGAAGACGATGAAATAGAAATCCACTATCTCTTATTTCCACGTTACTCTGATCAAAATAAGAAGACCCCTGCATTGGAAACATTTGCGAAATTCTAAATAAGGGTGCAACACTTAGTTTTGACCTGTTTAAAAAAGTGCATTGGAGAACGTATTATACCTATCAGCATTGTTAGGCTAGTGTACCGGTAAATTAAAATTTATACAATCCAGTGTTTCAGCCTTAATCTGTTATTCGTTTTAAATATTTTCAAATATTACAAATTACAAAAGTACTTCCGTATAATTATCAGTTCGCTTAAGGACCACTAGAACTGGAGTTTGGGCCAAAATGTAAAAAAATTTCAATTTTTGTTTTTTTTTTTTTTTTGTATAAATAATGAATTTTGACGTTTGTCTACGTTTTTATTCTATATTTAGTCTCCATCCGCCATTTTATAGGTCTGGCGGCGATTTTTAAAACGCTGCGTGAAGGGGTTTAAAACGTGCAACGCCCACTTTTCCTCAATTGTAAGTAATATTTTTATTTCTCGATTCCCATATTCAAATTTCCCTACGTTTTCGCTGATTAGTAATAGGGTAAGGTAATATCGAACCACTTTAGCATTTATAATTTTTATTGAACAATACAGTTTTTATTTTCTGCATTCCTTTACAGAGGTACATTCCCAGAACATTTACTTTTGATGTAAAAAAGAATTCTTGAATTTGATTTAATATTTTTTAATTAGAATGACATTTTCTAAACACTTGTCAGTGGTGCCATTTAGGCAACTAGTTTCCTAAATAGCACCTGCGGTTTCTTAAATCGCACCTCTTTATCTGCAGGGAACAGGATGAAGGAAAGCTTTTAATATTTAACATATTGAACAGTATTTAATATGAATAATGTAATAAATGCAAATTACAAGTTTACTGAAATTAATGAAAGAGAGTAACGAATCTTCAGATTAAATTAAAAAATAGAGCGTAAATTACGTAACATTTAAACTTTCTGAATGCGTTTTTTATTGTTACACATTTGCCATGTGCTTCACCAGGCAGTTCAGACTGTAAACTGCGTCACCTCTTCTCCACGTTTATCTCGAAGCAACCTAAGAGCTGCTTCATGATATATGCTGTCTGAAATGATTTGAAGATAGAAACATCTAAAGGCTGGGCCTATGAGTATTATGACGAGGAAGCTGAAATAGGAGCACATCATTTTCCCGAGATAATCTAGCTTATAAATTTTTGAAATGGGTCTATAGGTGGACATACAGAAGCAGCACTTTTTTCTATGACAGGTTTGAGTGACAAAATGTTTGAGCTATTCGACAAATAGTTCACTGTTGATGTAACCTGACTCAGAGCAAACAAAGAACGATCCTGGAGGAGCACCAGCTGATAATGAGGGATGCACTGTTTGACGTTTAAAAATTATCACGAGTGGCACAAAATACCTAGTGCGCTTGCACAATATACACTTGTTGTATTAACGCCCTTTTCACCACTTGATAGTGCACCCACCTGATGCAGTCCTAGTTCAGTTAATATTTTTGGGACCTTCTTTTGTACGGCTAGAATTGCTACAGTTGCTCATATCGCACCGGTGCGAATTAGGCACCTACAAAGTGGTGTGAATTGAGAAACTACGCTATAAGTTATTATTTTCTTCATTCTAGCCCATAATCACCACATGTTCGAAAATCCTACTACGTTAAATGTTCTTTAATATTTCTTTTAACCAATAACATCTTAAGATTATGGATTCCTTTGCATACAAATCCGTTATTTAGTTACAAAATGTTAGCTAACTATACATCCACCTGAGCGATTATAGTAGATACACTATCATCACGCTGCTGACACAAAGAATTGGCAGAAATCAAGTGACATGGTGGATGTTCATATGGTAGATTGTAGCAAGATAGATGCCACACTACTATAGTAATTTGTTTTAAACTAGCAGTCAGTGGTGCGATTTAGGAAGTGGTCCGATTTATGCTCTCTACCCTATATTTCATAGTCTTATGGTAACATCAAGTTTCCATGGTGAATGATGACTCAGTTGATTACCGTTACTGACATGTTTATGTTCTCGCGTTAAAGTTAACTTTTTCTTTGTGAATGGGTTTTTATTTGTGAACGTATTGGAATCCAAACGCGCAATGCCGCTTCAGGGGTATTATACTCGTGTGCTTTTGTGACTATGAAACCAACGTGTGTTATGGTGTATTGGAGGAATTTATAGATAAACTGTTAGTGAAAATTGAGACGTAAATCAGACTTAGCTTATTTTTTGCTGAGGTGAATTCGAATCGATTCCCTTATGTCGTACGAGGGTCGCGCACCATAAATTTATTTTTCCGGCGCGGCGTGACTTGGTTCCAGCACCGAAGATCTCTCGCACCTCACACATGTCGTCGCTCACCTCACAATACACACGGAGTCAGTCAATTTAAGAGATATATTGTCAAACACAAGAGCTTCAATGGAATCTCTTTGTGCGGCGCCTTAGCAAAGAGAACTCGTCATTTGTTAGGAGGTGGAAAAAGGAAAACCAGCAGCGGTGTCAGATATTTTGAGTGGAGTTATATGACAAGAAGCAGTCGATGTATTGTCCGCTTTTCCACAGTGCTGCAAATACTGTAGGTTCCTTATCTGATGTAGACAGTTGGCATTTTTTGTGCGGCGACATTCAACACTGATGACCTTACGGTAGTTCTATCTCAAGTGAACATGCAAGACTTAAACTGTATTTAATTCTGACATGTAAACTGGAATATCATACGTTTATTTAAGAATTATTATTATTATTATTATTATTATTATTATTATTATGATTATTATTATTATTATTATTATTATTATTATTATGTTAGGAGAAAATCCACAAACGATTAGGGAAAACACGGGAATTTTACTGGGAGCAAGTAAAGCGATAGGTTTGGATGTAAATCCCGAAAAGACAAAGTATATGATTATGTCTCGTGACGAGAATATTGTACGAAATGGAAATATAAAAATTGGAAATTTATCTTTTGAAGAGGTGGTGAAGTTCAACTATCTTGGAGCAAAAGTAACAAATATAAATGATACTCGGGAGGAAATTAAACACAGAATAAATATGGGAAATGCCTGTTATTATTCGGTTGAGAAGCTTTTATCATCCAGTCTGCTGTCAAAAAATCTGGAAGTTAGAATTTATAAAACAGTTGTATTACCGGTTTTTCTGTATGGTTGTGAAACTTGGACTCTCACTTTGAGAGAGGAACAGAGGTTAAGGGTGTTTGAGAATAAGGTGCTTAGGAAAATATTTGGGGCTAAGAAAGTTACACAACACAGAACTGCACGCATTGTATTCTTCACCTGACATAATTAGGAACATTAAATCCAGATGTTTGAGATGGGCAGGGCATGTAGCACGTATGGGCGAATCCAGAAATGCATATAGAGTGTTAGTAAGTAAGTAAGTATTATTATTATTATTATTATTATTATTATTATTATTATTATTATTACTTTCAAAATCTCAAAATTAAACTCCAAATGTAGTATGTATCCTCCTGAGTCCTGACTAGGCTTGCCAAATTTCATAAATAAAAATTAGGGACACAAACGTTACTGACAATTTTATTCACTAATTTCAGTAAGTCCCTCTGCAGAAATTAGTTTATGATTTCCGTTAATATCTACTTCTAATACGTAGTCAGATATCCTACGAAGAAACCCCTGTGGTCGCTGAGTGGTCAGACCTCCGGCCTGTCACACAGAGTTCGAGTCCCGGTCACATCTGATATTTTTAATTGAAAAATTCATAGTGACACTTGTGACGGACAAAGCATAGGCCTATGCAACATTCTGTCACATTTCTTCGTTTAGTCATCAGCCCCTAGGGACGAGGGGGTTGCCTGTTCGAAACCTGGAACTTTGATACGCAGCTAACCTTAGTATAGTCAGCCACTTTGGCTTCGGGAATGCGTCTATCTTTAGAGATAGCGCAATAGATCCTAACAGTCGCAGTGCTTGTCCATCGTGCTTTCTCCCTTAAATTCCATTCCATTTCATCCTACGAAGAATTTTATAATGTCCTTCGTACGATGGTACAAGGAATATTTTACTTTCCATTTCAACAAATACGAACGTAGATGTTAATAAAGAACCTTTTTCTATGTCTTCACGGACATTTCTGATTATAAAACATGAAGAGCCTGATCCTAAACATCATATTCGCAAAGGAATAATATCACGTCCTGACGACTGTAGCTTCAAAGGATCATTAAAACTGCTCTTCTTGGCCCTTTCAACACAAACAAACGGAACATGTATTTTACACTGACCAATTACATAAAAGCGGTTAGTCCTCCTAACTTCGTGATATTTATACATCACAAAAATCGTTTGAAATATAACATTTTCAATGTAAAAGTTGCGTTAAGGCATTTATTCCAAATATTCACTTTTGTGGCAGGGTTAAATGTAATACAACATCAAACAAAACCTTTACTAATCTCTCGTAACGTACACGCAAATTAAGTATTCAGTACTGGTTGTGTTCTAAAAATTATATTTTGAAAATGATGTACACTTTTATTTATTATGCACAAATGCACGAATGTGTAGTTCTATTAAAACAAACCAACTCTGTAATAACAATAATAAAAGAACCTCCAGTGGGTTTGCTGTTTAAATAGATGTTACGAACACCTGTATATTACAGTGCTAACTTGGTTAACTAACTCAATTGGACTTCATAAAAACCGTAGAAAACTCAATATAGAAAACTTATTTAACAAGCTCGCCTCTCTCAAATCCGACTGAATGTTTTATAATATAAATACAGTTTCCAGTTTTATTCGTTTTAAACCACTAATTCAATAGACAGATTGGCAAATAATGAAAAGAGCGTAACTAAATATTTTATGCCAAAAAACAAGTAACCTACATTTCTTCAAAACATAAAATAACATGAATAATTTCGAGGGAAAAAATTTTCCGGGAGCGAGTATCGAACCCGAGACCTTTCGTTAAACGTACTAATGCTCTACCAACTGAGCTACCCGGGAATTCTACCAGATACCAATCCAATTTTTCCCTCCATATCCACAGACCTCAAAGTGGGCAACCAACAATGAGTGCACACTAACTCTGTGTGACTTCAATTGTGGTTTTCTGTTAACGAACAGGTATAGCTGCCTGTAAAGTTGATTTGAATAATTTCGAGGGAAAAATTGTTCCAGGGCCGGGTATCGAACCCGGAACCTTTGGTTAAACGTACCAACGCTCTACAACTGAGCTACTCGGTAACTCTATCAGACACCGATCCAACTTTTTCCTTCTATATCCACAGACCTCAAAGTGGGCTGATAACCGTCAAGTAACCAACATTGAGTGCACACTAACTCTGTGTGACAAATTGTGGTTTTCTGTTAACGAACAGTGACGTGTATTATGCAAATCAAGCTTTCAGATGTAACTCCCTGTATTGTATTTATTAACATTCCATGGTATTCATACATTGCTTCACAGCTAGAATATGGAACAAGTCAAAAAAATTAATAATATTATAAAGTCTTAATTTATAGTCATAGTTTAGATTAAATATATACAGACGAGATTTACAATATAGTCTACTAGTACAACACAAAGTTTTAGTATCAATTTCATGAAGCGTTGTTGAATGTCATGAATTCACCTACAGAATAGAAGGCGTGAGAAATTAGGTACTTCTTTAATTTGGCCCTAAATAATCTTATGTTTTGAGTTTCATTTTTTATATCGATAGGGAGGCTATTAAACATTTTTACTGCCATATAACGCACTCCTTTTTGGTAGCAGGATAGACTTGCCGATGGAGTACGAAAGTCATTTTTTGATGTGTATTTATGCTATGAACTGTTGAAAAGTTGTGAAGCTGATTTGAATAATTTCGAGGGAAAAACTGTTCCGGGGCCGGGTATCGAGCGTTGGTACGTTTAACAAAAGGTCCCGGGTTCGATACCCGGTCCTGGAATAAATTTTCCCTCGAAATTATTTTAACCACAATTTATTCAACAAGCAAAAGCCTTCAGTATTTATTCATAAAATCGGATCCCTATGTTTACAAGACATACAAACTAGCTGCGTGCATTACAGGCGCAATGTTCGGTTCAAGTTAGTCGAGTAAGGCGAAGTTCGATATTCGCCCATATTCGCTCTGCAGTAGGAGGTCTGTGGTGTTTGTTCCAACTTAACTCATTATAAAAAATATCCGTTTGCTCCACTCATGTATTAATCGCACAAGTCTTCCGATTAGTTTTTCACCTCCTACATCTATATTAAGTATTAAATTACATAATTCTGACTGTTGTCTTATACAGTGTAAATGTCCGATTATTAAAGAGTCCTCTGAAGTTACGTATTTAGACGTAATTTTCGATAATCATTTAAAATGGAACTAACACATTAATTACCCTTGTAATAAATTACGTAAAATAGTATATTATTTTGTTTTATTGAGGAATTACTTGTCAATAAGTTTATTACGCGCAATATATTTAACTTTATTTCAATCGGTAATTATATATGGAATTAAAGGATGGGGTAGTTACGTATTTAGACGTAATTTTCGATAATCATTTAAAATGGAACCAACACACCAATTACCTTTGCAATAAATTACGTAAAATAGTATATTATTTTGTTTTATTGAGGAATTACTTGTCAATAAGTTTATTACGCACAATATATTTAACTTTATTTCAATCGGTAATTATGTATGGAATTAAAGGATGGGGTAGCTCATTTAAATCCAATTTTAATCCACTTTATTTATTACAGAAGAAAATAATTAAAATATGTCTTCATAAACCTATTGATTTTCCATATCAAAATTTGTTTTTAGACTTTAATGTTACTTAACGTAAGACAAATTTATTATATTGTATTAATAAAATTCATACATAAAAATCGAAATAATTTTGAATTGTATTCTCATAGTTATGAAACAAAAGGTATGAATTCTTTAAGATTGTTTGAACCAAAATGCAACACTGTTACAGTATTTAATCATAGTAGTAATTTAGGCCCAAGAATATATAACAAATTTATATTTAAATATCCTAATCTTGCCAATTCTAATAGTTCTAGTATTCAATTTAAAAAGTTATGTATGGATTTTATAAAAATTGAAAAATAGTAAATTTAAATCTATATACTATAATTGCATAGTAGACATAAGACAAATTGTATTGTATAATTATTAATTTCAATTCAGGAATCCGCCCCTGAGGACGAGTTCTACTCTTTCAGGGGCGAGCTAAAGTTTTTCTGTATATATTATATTTTATGTTACAATTATTAGCAAAATAATAAATAAATAAATAAATATGAAATAATACTAAATTTTTAATGTCTTGGATACCTCTCTCATGTTCGAATATTGCAGGACACTAAATTCAAACGTCAATATGTCTTCGATTTCATACTCATATAAATCTAAGTTACTCTCAATTTTAAATGACGTGTGATATGTTGGACTTTTTTGGATGCTGTTTGTGCAGGAACGTTCAGAAATTTATAACTTTGTGACAGTACGTTATAGATGGTTAAGCGCAGAATTCGTAAGTTAAAACATTATCCATTGTTAATATGTCGCAGAAGCGAGCAGCCGAGTCTGCGAGACGTGTGTAAACCGCTGTCATTTTATATAATGCAACAACCAACCTATGTGCCACAATAGAAAGTACAATTACACACTATACTAGACCGAAAAATGCATTCGAATCTAAAGCAAGAAGCGGAAATGCAAATGTGGTTTGTTCGCAGTCCCATATTTTCTATAAAAAAAATTGCTTCGCTTATGTTAACCTCAATGAATATGTCAAAATTTTCAAAAGTAGCAGGACCATGAATTAATTTTCGAAAACTGGAGATCTGCAGTCCTTACCATTAGTAGAAACCAGTCTTAACCCTTATGCTGCTATTAAAGCACACAATCCACAAAAATTGTTTGTCGACATCTGCTGCGATTAATCTCGCTGGAGTAAGACCGACACGAGGTAGTCTAGACGTGTTGAACAGCCAGTGGCCCTGCTGAACTGCTGTTACCTGTCGCACAATCGACCGGCCTGGCTCGTAACAAGACAAATCTACGACGTGACTGGGTGACCACATCACACTCCAGCACACCACAACTATAAGTCTCCCTAAATTGACTTGTCACCGCCTAAACAACGTACGAGAAAGAAATCCGTGTCATAAAGATGACACATACTTTCTTTTTATTTTAAGTTTGACGTGTCTCGCAAGCATTAAGTTTTTAATCATGTTATCAGTAGTCTTCGAAGTTGAGGCACATTATCTCTGAACTTATGTGCACACAGAATACAATAACATGGATAAATATACTGGGTTATTTTATTTTACGACGCTATATCAACATCTAGGTTATTTAGCGTCTGAATGATATGAAGGTGATAATGCCGGTGAAATGAGTCCGGGGTCCAGCACCGAAAGTTACCCAGCATTTGCTCGTATTGGGTTGAGGGAAAACCCCGGAAAAAACCTCAACCAGGTAGCTTGCCCCGACCGGGATTCGAACCCGGGCCACCTGGTTTCGCAGCCAGACGCGCTGACCGTTACTCCACAGGTGTGGACAAATATACTGGGTGTTCAGTTCAAAATGTGTCATGGCTCGCTGTATGCCGTCATGTGGCTAGCCGATGTGCCTAGAAAATTCAATCTTCCTACACTTCCGTAAAGGCGTATTACATATGTGCCAGAGAAGTTGCCTGGCAAGTACGGCGTTCATTCTGAAGAGTACTTACCGATACGTACGGTAACGCCGGTAGTGGAAGGAATGTGAACTGTTTGGAACCACGTACTGAGGTGAGTTTTTTCCTTACTGTCGGGATATGGGGAGAGGGTTAAGACGATTACTTACGTATTTGTTGACATTAACTTCGACGGTCAACATAGACACGGAGCATTTGATTTGTGTTCTGGAATGTTTCTGTACGCAACCGATGATAGCAAATACCCTGCGACGACTTGCCGGCGCAAAACACAGTTCGAAAGAGGTTATGGTAGCACACAGACCGTACAGACCGCCATCTGTTGCTACGACGCTCAAGTTATACCGTACACGTTCTCAAGTTCTGATTGAACGCCTTGAATAACAGGCAACTTCTCTGACATAAGAGCTGAAACTCGCTTCAAATCGCTGACTCACAACAGTGACGTCATGACACAATTTGAAATGAACACCCAGTATAATTGGATGCGAAAGTGCGGTCAGTACCATCTTACGGCTGGGGGACCAAATAACAAGACCAGTGCCCGACGTCATAGGTGGTGAACATTAAAACTACGTGTTGGATAGATTACCCAGAGTTCTCTATTTATTCGTTCAAAACGTTGCTCGAGAAGACAAGATGGCAGCCAGAAACTTGGTAATGAATGTACATAAAGTGATACTACGTGTGTGTATAAGTAGTGTATGTTAAACAGTGATGTTTATGGACGTTGTAAAAATAGTGTTGTTGAATGTATTGAAAGTAATAGTTAGTAATGTAATAAATTGAACTATCTAAGTAGTTTTTGCAAGTTTTTCCATTGCGCTGTACATTAAATACCCAAAGAATACAATCCGAATTATTTAAACTTTTGTTTTCTTTTCTGTCTCTGTCTGGTTATATTTTAATTTGTTAGTGTAAAATATATAGTCTTTTTTATCTTCCTGTTGGCTCCAGTAAGATGTTTCAGTGGAATATAATGTGAGGAATAAAAATGTAAATGTTTTATTTTAAATTGGGTTGGTTTGAGAATGGTGGGGGGAGGAAGGCAATATTTTCTGCATAGTTTAACAACAGGTAATGTAACTTTTTTTATAAATTGTAACTTTCAGGTTTTTGGAAGCAGACTAGATGACAAAAGCTCCTCAACGAAATAACAATAATAATAATAATAATAATAATAATAATAATAATAATAATAATAATAATAATAATAATAATAATAATAATAGGGGGAAGTCTTGAAGCGCCGGTCAGCATACAGTACCGGTCAGTGTGTGTTTTTAAATACCGACAACAATTAGCAGAATGCAAAATGTAGTGTACGTTACTTCTAACAGTCAATAATCACTGGTAAATAATTCAAACTTAAATCTAAATCTGATTCGTTAACAAAGTCCGTTGAAAGACTTTTCTGTTTGCTGTGGCGAGAATCGGCTAAATCTAAATTGACTGACACCAAGGCAATTTGGTAAGTATCGTTATAAATCTTGTTTCATTCGATTCAGTCATGATTTATGAATTACTTTTGTGCATGATTCATGTTTCATAACATAATGATGCTATAGAAATAGTACATTATGCAACGAGCCTATAATGAAGGTAATTAAGAAGCGAGTATGGATATTTATGAAACGAGCGCAAGCGAGTTTCATAATTTTCATACGAGCTTCTTAATTACCATTATAGGCGAGTTTCATACGACTTTTTATGCTCGACCATATTTCTAACTTGATATTATTAATTTTCTTTGTGTCTGACCTTGACGAATGTCCCGTATGTTGTGAGATGTGCGCAGACGCGAAAGTATTGAATTTTTCCGAGGAACAGATGTTCACATTGACCTTGCTAGGCCATAAGAACCTACAGAGATGACAAATTGAATTTATTTGAATATTATTTACAATTAACGCTAATTATTATAGTAACAGAACATAACCTTCTGCGACAGTATTGGATTTCCAGCCTCCGTGACTTTTCGCTAATTCTCTTTCGATTGCATATACGAGAATAATTGATACTTGCGGTTTTATAACGGTAGAAAGGTGACCTGTCATTGGCTGAACAGTTGCAACCTGAGTCGTCATTGGCTGAAAGACCTGACCTTTAATGAGTAGGTGTACTTTAATGACATGCATTAAAGGTCTGCTACCAGGTGTATAATTACTACATTTCGGCATGGTCGAGCATAAAAAATATTATATGTTTCGCTGTGTGTCAGCCAGTACCGGTCACCTTTTGATATTGCAGTACCGGTCATATAGGCCTAATAATAATTTATCAATTATGATGGTTATCTAGCGTGTGAATGAGATGAAGATGATAATGCCAGTGAAATGAGCCCAGGGTTCAGCGTCGAATTTATTATTAGAACATGCATTTGTAAATATACATGAATTACAGTATAGGAAAAAGAAGCGACATAAGTACAATAATTATGAAGTATGTCACAGAAATAAACTTGTATTAATTGGGTGATTTTACCGATAATAGGAGGCATGAAATGTGTAATTAAAAAAAAATTAGACATTTTCTATCTCTTCAAAGGATAATTTTCCAATTTTTATATTGTCATTTCAAGAATAGTAATAGTAATAATAATAATAATAATAATAATAATAATAATAATGATAATAATATAAAAATTGGATATTTATCCTTCGAAGAGGTGGAAAAATTCAAATATCTTGGAGCAACAGTAACAAATATAAATAACACTCAGGAGGAAATTAAACGCAGAATAAATATGGGAAATGCCTATTATTATTCAGTTGAGAAGCTTTTGTCATCTAGTCTGCTGTCAAAAAATTTTAAAGTTACAATTTATAAAACAGTTATATTACCGGTTGTTCTATATGGTTGTGAAGCTTGGACTCTCACTCTGAGAGAGGAACAGAGATTAAGGGTGTTTGAGAATAAGGTTCTTAGGAAAATATTTGGGGCTAAAAGGGATGAAGTTACAGGAGAACGGAGAAAGTTACACAACGCAGAGCTGCACGCATTGTATTCTTTACCTGACATAGTTAGGAACATTAAATCCAGACGCTTGAGATGGGCAGGGCATGTAGCACGTATGGGCGAATCCAGAAATGCTTGTAGAGTGTTAGTTGGGAGGCAGGCGGGAAAAAGACCTTTGGGGAGGCCGAGACGTAGATGGGAAGATAATATTAAAATGGATTTGAGGGAGGTGGGATATGATGGTAGAGACTGGATTAATCTTGCTCAGGATAGGGACCGATGGCAGGCTTATGTGAGGGCGGCAATGAACCTCCGGGTTCCTTAAAAGCTAATAAGTAAGTAATAATAATAATAATAATAATAATCATCATCATCATGGTTTTTACTTAACCTGATAGAGTTAAGGCCGTACGGCCTTATCTAACACTCAATCAGGAGAAAAAACTTCGATATAAAAAAACAGTGAAAATAGTCTATACAATCTTTGCAAATCATAAACAGAAAAGTTGTAAATATCTATTTTACTCTGTATTAAATACTTAGACCTATGGGATAAAAGTAAAAGGAACCTATGTTGTAAACAACAAATTTATGAGCGTACTATTCCGTATTTTCGAGATAAATAATCCTGGTGGTGCACAAATATTTATTATGATTAAGATTATCATATTATTATTATTATTATTATTATTATTATTATTATTATTATTATTATTATAGGTACTAACTACTACATATAAGTATTAACATATGTTACGTAGGTATAGATTTACATAATTTTGTTAGTCAAGGAATTGCAGTTAATCAGTTTCCTATGTAGGTCCAGTAATAGCAAAGTAAAGTGTTCAATTTCTATTGCAGCACACCGTAAATAATATTGTTTTCGCTACATTACGTTTTATAACACAGTACACACGTTCACAAGCATTCGATACGTGTGTCGTCTCATCAGCCTTAACTGCTAAAAAGTCAGCAGCTTTCTTTATTTCTTTGAAATCTCATCATGGCATACATCAAAATGGCTTGAAGGACTTCGTTCTGTATAGTGTTTGATGTGCTCTTAAACACTAATTCAGAACTGAAATTGATGAGGCCATGAAAAATACTAGCGTTTAAAGATGAGTTTCCGTCTTTGTGACCTCTTAAAGCCAACTCAAAAGCTCCACAAAACCGCACGCACATAATATAGGAGTGGATCAGGACAGCACGTTTGCACATCTCCTTTTTATGTTAGGTTAGGTTAGGTTAGGTTAGGTTAGGTTAGGTTAGGTTAGGTTCTTTTCAAACTGGAATGACGAGTGAAGCGTACAGTTAGGTTAGGTTCTTTTCAAACTGAAAAGACGAGTGAAGCGTACAGTTAAAATTACTCTAACCTAACCTAACCTAACCACGAGTGAAGCGTACAGTTAAAATTACTCTAACCTAACCTAACATAAAAAGGAGATGTGCAAACATGCTGTCCTGATCCACTCCTCATAATATCTGTTCTTGGTAACTTTATCATTGGAAGTTCAACAATCCAATTGAATCCAATTGTGTCTATATGTTTGTTTGACCCAACACTGCTAATTTAACATTATTGTTGATGTGTGCAGCTGAAGAATCGTGTTTTTTAATTCTTTCATCCATGTGCTTCAAATCAATCATATCTGCAGAACGATAATCAAAATTATTTAGTTACTATTCACAGTCCTAAATTCAAACAGAAAAATAAATAAAATTCATAAAACGTACTTATTTTTGTCAATAAATGTTCGCCGTCGAACAATAGGCAAGGAAAACAAAATACAGCGTCTTTTATATTGCAGCTGCATATTGCATTTTTCGTAAATCCGAATGTTGAATTTTCTTGTCACTTCTCTATTAATATCACATATAATTTTAATTCGTGTGTAGGTGTACCCATCTTCTTTATTTTGATCTTTTCGTGTAAAGGTCTTATAAAAAATTACACATTTAAAAGATTTTGCACACTATTCATTGTAACATTTATGATGGAACGAGCTTGAGAGCACATCTGAAAGTGCTCCTAACCCTCGTACGCACACTGTACTGCCTCCCTACCATGCTCCAAAGCTGCCAGTGAAACAGTACTATGCGCATGCTCGAATGGAACAGTGTGCCGCAAGTGTCGAGCGGTAAACGTAAGTCCCAGGCGTCAACAAGAACAGTACACATGCAGTGTTATTTTACATAGTATTATAATAAAGAATTATGTCGCTCACATAGTCTACTGCAGCTCATTGATATAACTTTAAAAACATGTGTTATTTGAAGAGGTGATGCACTGCTCCAGTGCTCCTTAAGAGAAATCGCCATTGGATGGAAGGCACTTAGGAAGTATATGGTTTAATGATCGGAGCGAGGGGCACCATCCCACGATCAACTGTAAACACTATCAAAACATTTGGAATCCATGACATCATTCCCAAAATAATTACTTCTAGCATTAAAGGGTCTGTGGCAATTCTGAGAAATCATTTATACGGAATAACATAATTCCTCCCCCCCTTTCTATCCGTTAGTGTGTAATTGTTACAATATATGTACAAATTTATTATTTCTTAAATTTAAGCTCCTAGTTCTCATTTCAATTTGACTCATCTATTTTACTCTAATCTTTATTATTCTTATATGTATGTTATTCTGTGTTTTTGGCAACCCAGGATGCCTGGGCAGACTATTTCTTGGAAATAAATTATATATACGGCAGGTAAAAATGAATCTTGTTTCTGAGGCAGGACTCCAGATAAAATTCGTCGGACACTCCTGTCCACGTAAAATTTCGGCGCTAAATAATATCTGCAGTTGAAAGAGTATTCATATATACTACGTGAAGTATAACGGTACAAGAAACACCCTGTACGCATTTAATTTAAAGAAGACTACAGACTGATAATCGCAGGTGCTCACAAGCATGAACAAGGATGTCGAAATTTTCGATGCTCCGCGGTTCGCGCGAGGAAGGGATTGGTTTAATTAGTAAAGAGCAAGAAGCCGAAAGTTTGCCCTGAAGAGGATAGGATGTCTACTGTGCGACACAGAGATAATTTCAGCCACATTATTTATTGCAGGAATATTCACGGTGCACGGCATCCGTCCGGCATTTTATCTTTTACGGTTAGACCTTATCTACCGCTAATTAATATGGAAACTTACACAAGAACAGTCTGCCATAATCAATTAAGGCGGAGACTGCGAGCACGTCGTGTAAACAGAGAACGGCGCTAGCAAAAAAGAAGGGAATAGACGCATCATCCGTCAATCACAGAGCGTCTGCATCAACTTAATTTACTTAGCTCATTGCGAAAAAATTAAGACTGCAAGATACAGCGCTCTTTTCCGCTTAGCAGAGCAGGAGGAGGAGTTCAAGGACGTTTTCAGAGCACAAGGAGGGGTTTATAATATCAGATCCAGGCAAAGATGAGCACCAAATTCATCTCGCACCATCTTTATAGAACGTTACTCTGATTACTGTCGTCTTAATACACAGGAGTTCGATTTCACATCAGATATTCTAACTTTATAAATCATTATCTACGGGTGTGCACTTACCGCCATTTCGTAGTAGCAATAATAATAATAACTAATAATAATTTATTTATTTAATCTGGCATAGCTAAGGCCAGCAGGCCTTCTCTTCCGCCCAGCCAGACTGTAATTCTAATAGAATACAATTGGTTACATAGTTATTACATTAATATCTAGACCATAAAACAACATGAAAGTAAATAATGAAAGCTGGATAAGTAATGTTAGTGTGACAATAATAAATATTGGTAAGAAATAGTGATGATAATAATAATAATAGTAATAATAATAATGAGATAATTTAAATATTTATTCTGTGATATACAGTATATAACCATTAAACATTGAGAAACCTGAAAGAGCTATTATTGTTAATAAGAATTGTTAGAAAAATATTTCGTTAGTCTATTCTTAAATTGGTTTGATGTCTGACAGTCCCTTACATTACTCGGTAGGGAATTTAAAAGTCAAGGAACAGCCACAGTTTAAAAAGATGAGTATGAGGATGTTCAGTGGAAGGGAATGGATAATATTGAGGAGTGTTGTGATCGCGTGTCTAGGTTATGATGGGTGGATAAATTTTGAAAACGAGACGCAAGATAGACAGGAGTGGAGAAATGCAATATGTGAAAGAGAAGGGAAAGATAGTGGATTTTTCTACGATCTTCTAGACGGAGCCAGGACAACATTTCGAGGGATGGTGTTACGTGATCAGCCCGGCGAATATTGCAGACGAAACGGACGCACATATTATGAACACGTTGTAGCGCAGCAGTAGTAGTAGTAGTAGTAGTAGTAGTAGTAGGGGAGACTGTTGTACCTTCAGCATAGTGTACCTTTGAACATTTTCTTTTTTTTAATTGTTGATGCTACCTAGAGGACTCAAACTAAAGTAGATTGTGGAGAAAGCCGCTAAGTAGCTCTGGTCGTAGTTTTGGTTTGATTTATTGCAAAGTGTGAGTTCTGTGGACAAAACAATTTTTTTTAGTACCAAAAGTAAATATTTCGTTCATTGATATATGAGCCGTTCACAGCAAAAGTGGTGTAAGTCAAAATTGGGTAATGAGGTTTAAAGTAAAAATTCTGTAAAATACAGCGCAAAGTAGAATATTAATTGCTACTTCCCGCTGTATTTTACAGAATGTTTACTTTAACCCTCATTACCAATTTTTGACTTACACCACTTCTTTTCTGAACGGCTCATATGCTTTCTAACACAAAACCAGATTGTATTTGTTATTATCTATCAAGTAAGGTGTGTTCCCTAACATCTGATGATTAATAACATATTTTACTTTCAGTGATTTATTCGAATCTCTAATTTTGGGAGCCATATTTGTTTAAAAATGCACCCTCTTGTCCCTTTGAACACAAAACATCTTGTACCATGGAACATGTTCCAAGGTACACGATCTGTCGGTTTTTGTTTTTCTTTTATTTTAATATCATGCCACGAAGTAAGTCTGGAGTTAAGAGGTCCCCAATTGATCCGGATGTCTTGAAGAAAGCTGTTGAAGCAGTTATTGCTCCTACAGGAAATAAAATCTCAATCAGAGAAGCCTGCTCTGGTTTATGATTGCAAATACATTTTAAATATGTTTATAAGTTTTTACAACTACATTCCCACCTACATTCCATGTGTTACAACTTACAAGAGAATACAAGTATGTTCCAAGGTACATGAACCTGTTGTACCTTAGAACACATTACATATACCTTCATTTTATTTTTTCCAACCTAATAGATCTGTAAAACAGGAAAGTACATACAAGAAGTTCTAAATAAATCTTCAATAATTATTTCAAGCATTTTTTTCATTTTAAAAATTTCATTTCCTAAAATTAAAAAAAAATAAAATGCCAAAAATGTTTAAAGGTACAACAGTCTCCCCTAGTAGTAGTAGTAGTAGTAGTAGTAGTAGTAGTAGTAGTAGTAGTAGTAGTAGTAGTAGTTTACTTAACGACGCATTTTCAAATTCAAAGATAATTCAGCATCGAAATTTAACTTGGGCGAGAAATAGCTAACAAATTTTTCCTGGAACCCTCTATCAGGGACAGGGTTTCTTTCATCATCATTATCATCATTACCATCGTCATCATTAGACAGTGGATGCGGGATGACTTAAGGAAAAGTGAAGTTGTTTTGTATCGGAGTATATGGCACGTGCCGCGCCGTCCGTCTTTGTGTATACCTGGCGAGTACAGCAACGTGCATAACGAAGGAACGTATTTAGTACGAGTTGAATAATGTAGTGCTGATCCATTCATAATGTCCAAGTCAAAACGTTAAATTCGCTCAGAGATACGAAATGCAATTAAGAAGTATGAGAGTGACATTTTATGTATTAACGAAGAAAATATCGTGTGTAATGTATGTAAAATTGAAATAAAAACCAGAACAACTCAGGCTATAGAGAAACACTGCAACAGTACATCGCACAGGAAATGCGTTGTAATGAAATCTGAGGAACCATCATCATCATCATCATCATCATCATCATTTAGTTGTACGGGTCTAAACGACACGTGCAACATGATGCTCAGTGCAAATATTCCTCTAAAGAAATTGAGTGATTCCCATTTTAGAGTTTTTCTTCAGATACAAAACCTGTTTAAGCGATAGGCGAAGACGATTCAGCTTCAACAACTTATGAGAATATACTCGTATAGTCGTTTACTGCAACGCTGGTAATTGCGTCAATGATGACGAGGACTGAACTTGCAAGGTATGTGCTACAGTACTACAGTACGTTATTTTTCTTTTCCTTCTGACTGTACGGAGATACAGTAGCATATTGACGTCGTCTGTTTACGTTTAAAACCTGTTTACCCAATCGTCTGAATGAAAAAATGTAACATATAGTAGCCTAAATGTGCACCTACATTCAACGATAAGTCATCCCGCATCCACTGTCTAGTCATCATCATTACCATCGTCATCATCAGTGGCACAACAGCCCTCGTTAGGCCATGGTCTTGTTTTGAAGTTCCTGCCACGCTACTCTATTCAGTGCCAACACTCGGCAATTAGTTTTGCTAGGAGTTTAGTGTCTTCATCTTACCATTGAAGTTTTGGATCTTTTGTCTTCATATTCTGAGGTATATTTTCTTTTTTCTTTTTATGATTGGTGCCTGGTCGTTGGATCTTATTACATGCTCCTCTCATTTTAGCTGTTTTACTTTCAGCCTATGTAAGTTATAATGTCCATATCTTTGTATAAGTCATTTAACTCACTATTCGCCACACTACATTGAAATTTTTTTTATTGGATTATTTTTACGACGCTGTATTAATATCTAGGTTATTTAGCGTCTGAATGAGATGAAGGTGATAATGCCGGTGAAATGAGTCCGGGGTCCAGCACCGAAAGTTACCCAGCATTTGCTCGTATTGGGTTGAGGGAAAACCCCGGAAAAAACCTCAACCAGGTAACTTGCCCCGACCGGGATTCGAACCCGGGCCACCTGGTTTCGCGGCCAGACGCGCTGACCGTTACTCCACACGTGTGGACACATTGAAATTACCTTAAGGTGAATGCCAGGTAATCTATATCGAATCCTCGACCTCATCTCGCTAAATACCATCTCACTATCACCAATCTCATCGACGTTAAATAATCTAGTAGTTGATACAGCGTCGTTAAATAAATACATTCAAATTTCCAATCCGCCGAGTTAGCTCTGTGGTCTGCCTACAGACTCAGGCGTCCCGGGTTCGATTCCCGGCGAGGTAATAAATGTTTCTGTAAGAGACTAGGAGAGGTGATGGTGTACAACTTCTAATCACTAAATTCTGCACCAATATGCCTGACTTAAATCCCAAATCTCTCCGCAGTGAATATGAAGAGAAGGCATATGTCACTGTTGATAGTGATTCGTCTGTCGGATGGGGACGTTAAGCCTGGCGGTCCCCTTGGTGCTATTCGACAGGAGTAGGCTACGTGCCGGCACCGGGTTTCCCTTGTTCCATTCCTCATCTTATCATTATCCTTACCCATTCCCTACACTACACTTACACCAACACTTATACATGCACTCATCCTAGTACAGACCTGCAGAACTGTAGCTCTTAAGAGCGACTGCTTTCCTCCTCTCTTTTACCCCACCCACCTTTTCTACCTGTGCGGTCACAGAGTTCTAGTCACGCTCGGCTGCATCAACATTCATTCTCGGGACGGAAGTCGATCATCCCCAATAGAAGTGGAGTGAGGCTGACGTTATAGTCCCCCTACTTTGCGAGTTCTGCAGGCCTGCTCTAGTACAATGTTGGCAAACGAAAAATATGCTAGGGAAGTGATAAAATTGTAGGATAAGCAGCCATGATTGGTTGAAACACGTCTTTTCATACAGTTTTATTGATCAAAAGTAGTATGACGCAGTAGAAGTGTAATAGTCAATGCAATTCTCTCCTACAATTAAAATTTTTATGTCAGTCTTTAAACATATACATATTAATTTGAAGACTCTCTTTCACTTTTATGAAAGCAAGGCGGTCCTGCCTAAGACAATGTATCATATTAACAGTACTTCACAAAGGCGAATAGTCAAAGAGGTGAAGATCTTGATGTCTGATCTGTCAACAAAATGAAGAATACGTTTTTCTCTTGTTAGGGTGTTTTAAAATTCTCTTCCACAAGAAGTAACTGCGTTTAGAGTCGCACATCTTAAGGGGAGAGGATGGTATTTTTTGGTGAAAAATTAGTAAATTTAAAAAAAAAATTCTTTAAAATGCTCTGTGATATGTATGCATAGCATAATATTTTGTGGGCATTTGTGCTCTTATCAGATGTTAAGACGCCATTTTTGAACTTCCTGCGTTATGGATTTTTAAATCACTCGACCCCTTTTATTGTTATTTCCGGTAAATTGAATTTTCAAATTTTTTTTTATTTAAAATGCTCTTTGATATGTGTGGAATGCATTGCATAACATTTCGTGGGTATTTGTGCCCTTATCGGATGTTAAGACGCCATTTTTAAACTTCCTGCGCTATGGATTTTTAAATCACTCGCCCCCTTATATCGATTTACGGTAACTTCATTTTTTTGCTACATTGTCAGACAAAAATGGATATAATTTCTGAACTATTAAAGATACATGCATGAAATTTAGAACACACATTCTTTAGACTATTAGGAAACTTTTCTCTGTAACAGAATTTTGTTAATTGATTTCATTTTAAAACTATGTCCGTTTGTTTGCAAGAAAGGAATTCAGAAAAGTGTTATTAAATTTTAATTGTGTATTTTACAAACGTAGGGACAAACATCAAAATTCTGTTACAGGCAGTTTGTAGAACATGCTTTTGCAAGTACATTTTAAAAAACCTTTACAAATGGTTTAGATATATTGATTTTAGTAAAATCCTGCATTGGGTATATTTTTTTTCAAATCTGGGCCCCCAAATATTTTTTTTTTCAAAATATTTATTTTTAGTTGAGTTTCTACAGGTATGAGCTCTCTACATACAAAAATTAATATTTTACACCAAATAGGAAAAAAGCTTTTAAAAAATACCATCCTCTCCCCTTAAACGCTAAACTGTGCGCTCTGGTTGAAAATATTGCAAACAGCACAACATGAAACATGAAGACTTTCTGAATACATTACCCTTGCTTCCCACTGGTGGGTTGACATTTGAAGTCTAACTTAATTTATTCAATAAATTTAATATTGACCACAATTTAATTTTGCATATTCGACAATAGAAAAGAAAGTTTCACATGAGCAACGTTACGTTAAAATTTGTATGTCTGACCTATTGTGGTTGCCAAGGATATAATCGATCTCAATTTGCGGTAATTATTTGATGCATCATGTTTTTGTGTTGCACATGCCAAAGTCTGCGTGGACAATGAAATTATTGGATTCTGTATTTAGAATGATGATGCAATGAACTGGTACATGAACAGAACCGCCGTCATTCACAATATAGGGCATTAACCAGTACAGTCCCGTTACATGGTGTCGTATATCTTAAGAATTTGGTAGTTTTAACAATTGAAGACCTCAGGAGTAAATAGTGATAATACCTTACTATAATAATACCGGACAGCTGTATACTAGTAGCATTGGCGTGAGTGCGAAATATCGCGGACCTGACATCTAGCGGAGGGGGATGGAATTACGTCCACATATACAAATATTAACATAGCGGGATTCAGACTATTATTTAAAACGTGAGTTACTAATGTAGAATAATATATGAAACACTTAAGAAATGTTGAATAGTATTTAATGTAAAATTATTACCTTATATCAGAGCTGCACATTATGAGAATATTGCATACTCCATATTACTTTCTGTAATTATTAATTGTTACATATTTTTTTCTTTGCTTTAGTGAGACAAAATCAGTTCTGACATTAGAAATGAATTTACAATAATGCTTTATATACCCATTGCTGACAACTGCAAAAATAAAAATGGTAGTATTCTGATGCTTGTAATAATTATTAGTAAAGGCATGTAGACAACAATAAAACTCAATTTGCTAAAACCTTAAAATTTCCAATATATTTTAACTTCTATTCATTTATTAGGCCTAAATAAAAAAGCTAATTTTTATTGTTCTATCAACACAGAGGCAAAGGCGTTAGGCCTAATAACGAATTTTGTTGACTCATGTTTTATGAACTGTAGGAAATCGAAAGTACGATTTGGAGCAATTTGTAATGCTGTAATTGTAGCAATTATAAACAGCACATATACACCCTGACATTTTAATACAGCACTAATTAATAAAACTATTAACTAGCCCAGCAACAATATACATTGCAGTTGATTGTAGCTTGTTTCGCGAGTATCTCCACACCGGCAGGTAGGTAGCAGCACCAGCGTCGTTCGCACGCAAAACTGCTAGCTGTCAGGTATTATTATAGTAAGGTATTTGGTGATAATCCTCAAAATAGAGATTGACAGTTTTTTAGTTGTTAACAGTCTATAAGCCACATTATCTTTCATTTGGTTAAATAATTATGTAAATTTGTTAACAGTGATTAGATTATGCTGCTTGAAAAATACGACAATCCTCTTGTGTGTGTAGTAAAAATTAAAATATAGGCCTATGCAATTTGTAAATGTGGGTTATCATCATTTACCACAGAATTCTTCAAATATTTCCTTTTCTATTTCATCTTTGTGAATTATACAGATTGAACCATAAGTAATGTCATTAATTTCAGAGGGTTATTGTATTAGATATTTGAAACAAAAAGTTTAATACAATTTTGCTCGTTTTTACTTCCTTTTCGAGATAAAATTTGTTATATATTAAACATTTCATAGCGTGTTTTGGGAAAGCCATTGATTTAATTCCTAACATGCTCAGTCAATTTAAGAGAGCAGTGTATTATGACAATAAATGCTTAAGGCATTAGGTACAGATTAAAGCAGTAAAATTTTTGGAAATATTCAACATTTTTTTCCCCATAACTGTATCTTGTACAATAATGAAAACTGGTATGTGTAAAACACTGTAATAATTCTGCTATATGAAAAAAATATATATATATTTTTTTTTCAAAATTTAAAATGGTGACAAATCACTGTGCAGTGATGAAGTGTTTTCCTCATAACTAGAGCTAGGAGTTTGATGAAATTGCACCTTTTTTCTAGTAAGACAGAAACATATTATTATGTGATAAATTACGTGTTTTAAGACATATTTGTTAGGGCATTTTTTGCATTTTTTTTACCTGTTTCAACTTATAAGAGCATTTTTTGTTTTATTCGGTCATTTTGGAGGCATTTTCATTTAATTTTGGCCATAAATCCCCATTATTAATGTAAAATAATGTTTATTTCTTTTGATATTTTCTGTACATATTTTGTCCATTAATACCCATTACTTTGTATAATATTTTAATCGTTTTTGTACACACATATTGCCATTTTAACGTAGTATACCCCATGTAATGGATCAGTCCAACTACTCCTTCAATATAGACTCCTCTATGCCTGCTAGTTCCGGATAAGAGTGGCCTTGTGGTGGAATACACAGAAACTACATCAGGTAAAATAATTAATTAAAGTGTACTATTAAGAAAAACATCAGTAAAATTAAATAAACTTAAATGTTGGTACTAGAATTTAATTTTAATTATTAGTCTAAATAATAAGTAGTACAAAACCTCTTTTCCTACTAAGCCAATTATGTAAAATCAATTTTTAAGGCATTTTAAGGGAATTTTTTAAAGATTTTTATGTCATAAATGCATTGTTTTTAGGGACATTTTTTCATGATTTATAGGTCATCAAAATCCTAGCCCTACTTATAACTCATAAACTTTTTAACTTTTTATATTCTCTCTCTTTTATTTTATTGCTGAAAGTCATGTTTACAATATCATGCTCTTTCAACTACATTCCTTAATAAATAATATTTTTTTAGTTTGTGTTAGAAGAAAATACTGATATTTGACCGTTTTTTAAAATGAATGTAATTTTTATCAGACAGTATATCAAAGATAGAGAAGTAATTTTGCACCATATTGTAGATATAATATGCATAAAAACACACAAAAAATTTCATTACAGAATGTTGGATAGTTTTTTAGTTATGAAGGAAACGCTTCATCACTGCACAGTGAACTACCACCATTTTGAATTTGAATTTTAATCGCAATTTTTTTTTTTTTTCATATAGCAGAAGGACAGTGTTTTACACATACTAATTTTCATTATTGTACAAGATACAGTAATGGAGGAACAAATGTTGAATATTTCCAAAATGTTACTGCTGTAAAGCTGTACTTAACTCCTTAAAAGAATTTTAGTTTTGTTCTTTAAATGTGGAGGAAATTGATCGCTTCCCGGGCAGGAGATAATTATTGTTCATCAACTATAGTCTATTGTCCATAGAAAAAAGATGTTAGAAATGATTAATTAAAATTTATTTTCACATTTAGCAATAACAATAATCGTAAAATTTAAAGTTGTGTTAGTTTTTAATTCCTGAATTTGCGAGAATTAAAAATGTTAAATGTCTTGTATTTAAAAGGAAAAATAAAACATTTTTTTTTACTGCAGCATGACCACTTGCTAATTCGTTTGCTCTACCACTGTAACAGGAATTGAACAAAATTACAATTTTACCAGTAAACGTGACATTGCTGGGATGCCTCATTTAACCAGACGTGCAGAGTTGCAGCTGGTGAATATTTTGTTATTTTCAGGTAGGCACATTAGGTTTTTGCAGCGTGTAAGAGGACTTACATCTGGGATTTTAAATAGAAAAATAAAAGAGTATAAAATATGTAATATTGAAACATACGAACAACAGCGAAACACATTACAGAAGCTGTAATCTTTACGGCGGTCATAATTTCATAACAGCTAGACTTAGTTTCCCTTCCATACGTAGTTACGTCGCCTTCGGTAGCATAGTTGGTATAGCGCTGGCCTTCTGTGCTCGAGATTGCGGGTTCGATCCCGGCCGAGGTCGATGGCATTTAAGGGCGTTTAAATGCTACAGGCTCATGTCAGTAGATTTATTGGCATGTACAAGAAATCCTGCGGGACAAAATTCCAGCACAGTTCAACTGTTCATTGACGATATCTAAAACAATGTATCATTGTTATTTACTTATTGAAAATACAATACGATACAATACCAATCTCATCGACTCTAATAACGGAGTAGTTATTACAGCATCGTTAAACAAGCAACTTAAATATGTATATGATTATACATACAGTAATCTTTTAAATAAGGTTAGCTTTTTAATTATGTCTCATGAAGGGAATATTGTACGAAATGGAAATATAAAAGTTGGAAATTTATATTTTGAAGAGGTGGAGAAGTTCAAATATCTTGGAGCAACAGTAACAAATATAAATGATACTCGGGAGGAAATTAAACACAGAATAGATATGGGAAATGCCTGTTATTATTCGGTTGAGAAGCTTTTATCATCCAGCCTGCGGTCAAAAAATCTGAAAGTTAGAATTTATAAAAGCGTTATATTACCGGTTGTTCTTTATGGTTGTGAAACTTGGACTCTCACTTTGAGAGAGGAACATGGGTTAAGGGTGTTTGAGAATAAGGTGCTTAGGAATATATTTGGGGCTAAGAGGGATAAGTTACAGGAGAATGGAGAAAGTTACACAACACAGAACTGCGCGCATTGTATTCTTCACCTTACATAATTATTAATTAGGAACATTAAATCCAGACGTTTGAGATGGGCAGGGCATGTAGCACGTATGGACGAATCCAGAAATGCATATAGAGTGTTAGTTGGGAGGCCGGAGAGAAAAAGACATTTAGGGGCCCGAGACGTAGATGGGAAGATAGGCTAATGTTAAAATGGATTTGAGGGAGTTGGGATATGATGATAGAGAATGGATTAATCTTTCTCAGGATAGGGACCAATGGCGGGCTTATGTGAGGGCGGCAATGAACCTCCGGGTTCCTTAAAAGCCAGTAAGTAAGTAAGTAAGTAAGCAAGTAAGTAAGCTTTTTGAGGCCCAATATGCCTGGGTTAAATCGCAAATCTCTCCGCAGTGCATATGAAGAGAAGGCATATTATGTCACTGTTGATAGCGATTCGTTCATCGGATGGGGACGTTAAGCCTGGTGGCCCTATTGGTGCTATTCGATAGGAGTAGGCTATGTCCCGGCACCGGGTTTGCCCTTCTTTCTTTCTCATCTTTATCAACCTACACTCACACATAAACTCACCCTAGTACACGACATAATTACACTTATTTCCTTTGTTGTTACCAGTGTCCATTTGTTTATTTATGTAGGCTATTAGTTATGAAGATAAGTGTATTAAAGTGTACAATTTTTATTGTAGACCTATATTAAGCAAACAAATTTTTTAATAAGACAAAATAAATTTCCTTCAATTGTTACTCCGTTTGTGTACTCAAAAAATATCGGTTTCATGTATGATGAAGTGCACCTGGTGTTCTGTCTACCTGCAAAACATAAGAGGTAACTAGTTGAAAATCGAATATTCGGTCGGTTGCCCGACCTTGACGGATGTTCTCTAACCGCTCCAATCTAAATCGGTTGTAAGCGCTATTTTGCAGCTCTCTGGTATCCACCCTAGTCGTGTTGTGCGTGATGCCTAAAACAATTTATAAACGGCTTAAGTCAGACAATCTGTACAATCCGACCAAGTCGTAATCTGAGTTCATTTTCTGTACTTGTTCTTTATACAGGGACATCATTCTATTTTTACTTCAATTTTTATTGTACTTGAGTTTTTAATGTAGTTCACTCCCACTCCCTCTACTAGTAAACTTCCAACCGTTCTCCACACAGAACCGAGGCCGCGTATGCAGAACTCAGTGAGTATAGTACATTCCAGAAATACGTTCGCGTTTTCCAGTGACGAAAGCCCTTTCAATATTGAATCATATTTTCGCACAGGTACTGTCGTCCGTTTGCCTACGTCGCATCCCGGTTTCCCCCACCTGCTTCTGTTCGCCCCTCTGTAAAGTCTAGTAGCTGGGCTGTCTTAGCTCTTTTCTGAAAACAATTTCTGTTAGGAATTGGACGTCTACGTAATATTATACAACTGTTTAAAATAACTTAAATAAAAGGGCCTCGTTAAGTAATTACCTGTCACGTGATTTCCCCCCCCCTTCTACGACCCTGCGATAAAACCACTTGAACGTACAGTAGATAGCATTTCTGAGTAATTTTATCTTTTCGGATCAGGCAGAAGTGAAGATTAAATTTACAGTACATAAGGTACTCTTTTATAGAGTGGGTATAGAATTATTTCAACGTGAGTTACTCGTGCGAAGGACGAAACTGGTAATTGGAATTAGGTACAATAGTCCATAGTACAATAATATGCACAAAAGAACTGAAGCCTGTATCGAAATGAACGGCCAGCATATTCAAAAATGTGTTCAAATATCCATATTATGATTATTTTTCAATTTAACTTCATACTCTATATTGTACGCTAATGTGCTGTAACAGTATAATATACACTGCATAATTTATTAATACGTCCGAATGAATAGCTCAATTCGTGAGTAAAAGCACTAAGTGTTAATACAGTACTGTATTTTGATTAAATAAGAACCTAATGAAAATTATCAAACTCAAAATTGCGATATTTCCTAGTTTACGTAAATGGATGAACTACTTTTCTTCCCTCCTATACTTAATAAAGTGACTTGTATTTTACGCCATTATCATCGAACTCCAGTCTCGGAAGAGGGAGCAAGCGGTGTTTCCAGTTCTAGACCTTTAATCCAAAGATATAGCCAGATTAATATTAAATGTTAGTAAAAATAAAATGATGTCCCTGTACAACCTGTAGTAAAGCTCATGAGATGCGCCTATAGTAGGTTCGCCACTCACAAGTTGTACATCTGTGGTCTGATCTTTCTGACTATTCATAACGATGTCATCACTGAGAATTTCATCTTAAGTGAGTAATTCGAATAGCATAACGGAAACAGGCGGGCTGCAGCAGCGGCAGGGGGCGGATGTGGCAACACGACTAGCGCGGCCCACAGCCACCCTTACTAATTCCCCGTCGGACCTGTTCGCGGCATGACAAGTCCGGTTCAATGAGCTCCATAATCTGTTACTTTGGTCCCGATGACAGCGCATGAATGTCGCATGTTTCGTCTTTAAAGTTAATTGCAATCCAGATATGTGCATTATAAGCTGTCAAGTTAGCTTAATTGTTAATCTGCGTCACAATGTATCGCATTTCATCAAGTAATCGCCAGGCTACCGTCTACTTTAAGGGGTTAGCAATCAGAACTCGCTGCACTCCGATTGGTAAGGGTACGTACACGTTGGAGTGATGATAAACGATAAAAGAAGCAGCGATGCTATATCAGAGAGAATTGAAGCATGCATTGTCATTGAGGTGTGCATATTGGAGTAACGATAAAAGCGAAGATACACGATAAAAGCGACGAAAAAGAAAAGTACCATTTTCTTCGCTCTTGTCGTTTATATGATCTCTGATTAAGATAATATTAATCTATATAATTACCGGTGGTTGTCAATATATCCGAATATTAATCGATTTATTATTATTTCGGCATATTAAATTAATTATTGTAGATATTGGCAAATTGATCAGTTGTGTATTTATTGGTCATATGTTATGTGATCACAAGAACCAATCACAACACAACGAATTTATACTATCTTTGGGATGAGAAACTGGTTTAATTTTGTACGTATTTAAGTTACATTAACCTTGAACTTAGCAGCTGATATTTCCTATATATCTTCTTTCATTAAGTGAATGCATAGAATATCTTCTATTGACTATTACACTCTTACTACGTCATACTGCTTTTGACCAATAAAACGGTACGAAAGGACGTATTTCAACCAATCATGGCTGCTTATCGCACAATTTTATCGCGTCCCTAGCATTTGTTTAATTTTATCGCGTCCCTAGCATTTGTTTAATTTTATCGCGTCCCTAGCATTTGTTTCTTTGTTTGCCAACATTTTAAACTGCGCTCGTCTGGACGTCAAAATATATATATATATATATATATATATATATATATATATATATATATATACTGTATATAAAATTACAAACCACTCCAGTCGATGCACAGCAGTTTCAACTATGACTCGCATTGGCATTCAAGAACAAGAATTAATAAAAATCACTGATCATACCTATGCATCTTCTGAAATCCGATTTACAAATAAATGAAGAGCTCCATTCGGAAATCCTGAATAAGTTGAATACACCATGTAGGCCTAAATCAACGAGTTTCACTTCTATTACGCACACGTCCAATATAACATCAATTGAACCACCAACCACATTCAGATTTGAGAATTGTACATTCAATAATTATTCCTTTTAAAATTATTCATTCGGAAATCCTGAATAAGTTGAATACACCATGTAGGCCTAAATCAACGAGTTCCACTTCTATTACGCACACGTCTAATATAACATCAATTGAAGAACCAACCACATTCAAATTTGAAAATTGGACATTCAATAATTATTCCATTTAAAATTATTCATGTTTATTTTTTATGTCATCGTCGTTAATTAAAACTTTTCTAATACTTGTGTATATTAGTTAGGTTATGTTATAGCTTCTGCTATATGATATTATGGATAGTCACGTATCAGAGATTGTTTAATATTAAGATTTATTGAAAATCATCTGTCAAGTGACGTTCATTCGTTGAAGTGGAATGTTGCATTTTAATAAAAATGAAACTGAATCAACAAAGCCTTCTTGACTAGTAACATTGCCATCGTGTATAATAGATCGAGAACTTCTCGACGAGAAGGCATTGCTCACTACTGCCATCTAGCATGCATCTAGCGTAATATTTGTAATGTTGAGATGGTACAATAATACATTTGAAGACAGTTGTATTTTCGTAAGTCAATTAATATTTTATTGTATTCGAGTACTTCGTTACTTCTAATCTTTATATACTTTCTTCTAATCGTGTAATAGTCAATTAAATTCCACTCGAGTTTTGATTTTCTCTAGATAAATCAAACGTCTAGTGAGATTACTGTTGATAAATCAAATTTTCGCTTCCCGCGTCCTCGTTGCTCCGATATGAACACTTGATTCTTTGATAATACCAAAGCGTCGCTAGATCGTTTCTTTTATCGTTTATCGTTGCTCCAACGTGTACGTACCCTAACTCGTTAAATTTTCTCCTCTAGTTTTCCATCACTGTAAGGCCAATCAAAGGTAATTCCATAAAGATTCCTCGGACTTATCTGTTCAAATAGCATTCTGTTATCACAAATTACACTGACGCCACAGTCTAGTACAGCGTTTCTCAAACTAAGGTCCGCGGACCACCTGTGGTACTCGAGGTCTGCCCTTGTGGTCCTTCAAAAAAGACAGAAGAAAAAATAAAATTCAAACGAATTGCGTATCACACTATAGCTGAAAATCTCAGAGTTTGTAAGTGGCAATTGCCTTTCACTTTTTCTCCCAGTACTGACATTTTATGAAATTTATTTACCCTACCCGTCTATTGACTTCCCACTCTACTCTCAGCAACAAAAGAGGGATTTAAAGCACTATGAACGTGGCGTTTCTCGCTATCTTTTCCGTGCACATCTGGCGCCGTGCCTGTAACCCAGCTAGGGACTACCTGAATTCATAACAGGACCAAAGTACCGAACCTTTTCATATACTTATGACTTTCTTAATAATTCGGCGACACCCAGTCTGCACATTGAAATGGTCACGTACTGTACGTCATACACCAATAATAGAACATGCAAAATTGCAACTTCACTTGTTGAAAATCGGGCATGTTTCTGCAATAATTTTTTTTTATTTCTGTTTTTACAGATGACGATATAAGAAATTTTCTTCTATTAACATTAACTTAATTACTTAATACTAATATAAAATTAATTTTAATTATTTCTACATTAAAATGTAAGTATACTGGTATTAAAATATGCTACTTAAGTGATAAATTTGCTTTCGAAGGGAACAAGAGTAAGGTGGTCCGCGGAACTGTTCTGACTTAAAAAAGTGGTCCCCACTTCAGAAAAGTTTGAGAAACGCTGGTCTAGTATACACAGTCACGAAGCTTGAGTTTATGAAGGTACAAGGAACAATAGACTGTGCAGGTACTATTTCGCATTGTCTGTAATGAGAGCGATAGTAGCGATCCTAGTGGTTAGCAACTATCTATGGATGCATATTTACTACGTATTGAGCTTCGTGACTGCATATACTAGACTGTGCTGACGCTAAATAAACTATCAAATCATGCATTATTGTTAAACAATCAATTAAAAGTGTTCATAATGTGTGCATACGATTCATCTGCAATACTCGTAAATTTGACTTTAAACGCCTTGCCTGCAGTCACTTTCATGGGTGCGTCTGAAGGAACGATAACCAATACAGTCACTGTGTCTTTTATTTAGAATCATGAATACTTCTACTCCGAAATACCTGCTATCGCGCTTTCAATTTATTACAACTCTTCGAAACTGATATCAAGCACTTATTTCTATCCCTCATTGCAAAAGTTCTTAATATTCATCCTCCTACAATGTAGAAATACTTATTCCTAATACTTAATGTTTCTATTCTAGACATAATTGCTGTCTCCGTGAGCATAATTCTTTCTTCATTATTTTCTTTCGGTTAAATATGAATGAACAGAACGCCAGTAGGAGAATTTATTCCCGCTCTCGTAGCACGCTTTACACTTTCTTGGTGGAGTCGCTGCCATGCTTTTTTCTCTCTTTCACATTATTGTAATAAAAATCTAAATACGAAAGAAATCCATTAAAATGTGAAATGGCATTTCTATCGATTACCTACCTGCATTATCACACCCAAGTAGGCTTTACACATATCTGACTACAGTATTGAATTGTAACCACAATGCAACGCAACACATTACATAACTATTATGTATTAAAGTAGAGCGTCTCGTTTAGGCACAGTGAAAACGTAAACAAGGTGCAGGTAACATGTGGGGGAGGACGAGCCGTACGATAAACACGAGGGATGCACAAGGTTTTAGTTACAACATTTATGGCGGAGCATTAATTGAAATTATATTTTCCAAAAACACAAAACAAAATAGCACAAATTGCATAACGTTATTAAATACACATTTTAACAAACAAGCAATTGTAACGTTGAAATAATTCAATATAACAAATCGAATTTTGCTACTTATATGATGTTGCTTTCAAGCAGCATTTTTAGTCATGAATTTCATTCTCTGTATGACTAAAATAATATCACCGTCTTCTCTGGCCGAATTAACAAAACTACAGTATATTGGTCTGAAGTGGTCAGGTACAGTGCCTGAATAAATTAAACTTTGAGAAGGAATAATTATGTTTAGAAAATAGTGTTGTCACTTCAGACCAATATACTGTAGTTTTGTTAATTCGGCCAGAGAAGACGGTGATATTATGTTAGTCGTACAGAGAATGAAATTCATGACCGTAAGAAATGCTGCTTGAAAGCAAAATCATATAAGTAGCAAATTTGATTAGTTATATTGAATTATTTCAACGTTACAATTGCTTGTTTGTTAAACTGTGTATTTATTAACGTTATGCAATTTGTGTTCTTTTGTTTTGTGTGTTTATGGAAAATAGAATTTCAATTGATGCTCCGTCATAAATGTTGTAACTAAAACCTTGTGCATCTCTCCTGTTTATCGTACGGCTCAACCCCCCCCCCTACACGTTACCTGCACTTTGTTTACGTTTTCACTGTGCCTAAACGAGACGCTCTACTGTAATATTAATACTGATATTAATTAATTATCAGTATGTTCAAATTTCACTAGCTTCCAGTAACCAGCTCAGAAATCTAGTACAATTTTAATTCTATGGAACTCCAGTACCGACAACATCTGTCTCAGCTGCCAATATAACAGTTACAAAATCACTACCATTTGTAGTATTTGTCAGTATCGAAATTCGAAACGAAGTTGGCAAAAGAAAATTCAACGTGCAAACTATAAAATCACCATATTCCACTAGCATATGTAGTAATGTGGGAATAATGGTTAGATTTCACCCTTATGGTATGAAGTAAGCTGACCCGGACTATACAGGTTTTAAAAAGTATCAAATATTTTAGGAGGTGCTAGTATGCATCAGAACAAGAAAATAATATCTAGTAAACATGGGTCCTACAACACATCCTTTCTGAGATCTGAACACTTGTTCATAGAAGGTGCTTAATCTGTCGTCCATTCATGGCAATGCATTCCTCTGCCCTTTGGCGTAAAGAATCACGCACTCTTTGAAATCGACCTGGTTCCTTCATGTGTCCCCATAACCAAAAGTCTAGGAGATATAGGTTTCGGGAACATGCGAGCCAAAGTGTGGGGCTTCCCCGACCAATGCAGTGGTCTTGAAAAATGTCAACGTCAGGTGTTCACGCACATTAGGGAGAAAATGTGCTGGTGCACCATCGTGCATGAACCACATCTGTAGTCCTGCTGACATGGCATATTCTCCAGCAAGGCAGGCAATAAGTTAATAAAGTCCTGAAAGTCTCTGTGGTAACAGGTATGGTCCTAGTAATCTATCACAAAGAACGCCTGTCCATACGTAGATTAAGAATCGGTGCTGATGCCTTGTTTCTTCAACTGTATTGGGATTTTTATTAGCCCACACAAGCTGATTACGAAAATTCACAACACATCTCTGCTGAACCCCGCTCATACCCGCAAAAAGAAGTCGCAGTCAAAGGTTTGAATTACCAAGTGGGGCAACATTAACCAACTTGCAGTGTAGTTTAAAGTGCTGTAATTTTTATAAAGTTAATTTGAAATTGTTTATTTTCACTGCTGGGGTTTCTTAGATGTCAGTAATATATTGCAGTCACAGACATGTTACTAGATTTGAAATGTTATTATTATTATTTTTTAAATATTTGGGCCTATTCAACATTTATCCTTTGAAGAGGTGGAAAAATTGAAATATCTTGGAGCAGCAGTAACAAATATAAATGATACTAGGGAGGAAATTAAACACAGAATAAATGTGGGAAATGCCTGTAATTATTCGGTTGAGAAGCTTTTGTCATCCAGTCTGCTGTTAAAAAATCTGAAAGTTAGAATTTATAAAACATTTATTTTACCGGTTCTTTATTTTTGTGAAACTTGGACTCTCACTTTGAGAGAGTAATACAGGTTAAGGTTTGTTTTCAGTATTCCTTGCTAAGTATCAGTATTCCATGCCAGGGGTGTCAACTACGGTAGGATTTTCTGGTAGTCTGCTGTACTGTTGGGAAGAGACATGCATTGCCATGAATGGACGTCACATTGAGCACCTCCTATGAACAAGTGTTCAGATCTCAGAAAATATGTGTAGTAGAATCCATGTTTATTAGACATTTTTTGTTATTTTGATGCATACTATCACCTCCTAAATACTAGATACTTTTTAACACTCTGTATATAGGACGGAAATGAAATAATCCTGCGGATTGACAGGGACGATAGGGTACATTAAAATAAATAGAAAAGCCATGTTAATTAGAAAATTAAGTTGAATTTTCAGCAGTCTGGCAACATCGTCTTTAACACACTCCTCTTTCGTCTCGTAATACAGACGTAAGAGGTCAAGTGTAATTACACTGAACTTGATTCAATTTCATTTTAAATTAAAATGTAAAAGAATCGCATTTTAAATAAAGTAATTGCATGTATGTATTTATTGCAAGTGGTATACACAATATAAACAATACACAATAAAATCATAAACAATACACAATACAATTATACAATTCACAACAAAATTATATATACAATACAATACTTACTTACTTACTTACTGGCTTTTAAGGAACCCGGAGGTTCATTGCCGCCCTCACATAAGCCCGCCATGGGTCCCTATCCTGAGCAAGATTAATCCAGTCTCTACCATCATATCCCACCTCCCTCAAATCCATTTTAATATTATCTTCCCACCTACGTCTCGGCCTCCCCAAAGATCTTTTTCCCTCCGGCCTCCCAACTAACACTCTATATGCATTTCTGGATTCGCCCATACGTGCTACATGTCCTGCCCATCTCAAACGTCTGGATTTTATGTTCCTAATTATGTCAGGTGAAGTATACAATGCGTGCAGCTCTGCGTTGTGTAACTTTCTCCATTCTCCTGTAACTTCATCCCTCTTAGCCCCAAATATTTTCCTAAGAACCTTATTATCAAATACCCTTAATCTCTGTTCCTTTCTCAAAGTGAGAGTCCAAGTTTCACAACCATACAGAACAACCGGTAATATAACTGTTTTATAAATTCTAACCTTCAGATTTTTTGACAGAAGACTAGATGACAAAAGCTTCTCAACGGAATAATAACAGGCATTTCCCATATTTATTCTGCGTTTAATTTCCTCCCGGGTGTCATTTATATTTGTTACTGTTGCTCCAAGATATTTGAATTTTTCCACCTCTTCGAAGGATAAATCTCCAATTTTTATAGTTCGTACAATATTCTGGTCACGAGACATAATCATATACTTAGTCTTTTCGGGAATTACTTCCAACCCTATCGCTTTACTTGCTTCAACTAGGATTTCCGCGTTTTCCCTAATCGTTTGTCGATTTTCTCCTAACATATTCACGTCATCCGCATAGACAAGAAGCTGATTTAACCCGTTCAATTTCAAACCCTCTGTGTTATCCTGAACTTTCCTAATGGCATATTCTAGAACGAAGTTAAAAAGTAAAGGTGATAGTGCATCTCCTTGCTTTAGCCCGCAATGAATATATACAATACAATAAGAATACACAACACAATTTCACACAGTAATCACAATTAATAATAAAACATAAATAAAATACCTAATTTTGCAATACAACCTACATATGTATAGGCCGTACATAAGTTTCAATAGTCTTTCGCTTTACTCTTATCTCACTCACTGTAGTGGCACTATGACGCATTTCACTGACACTTTAGGACACATTTCACTGACACTCTATAACACATTTCACTGACACTATAGAACACATTTCATTGACGCTATAAATTATCACTGATCGGAACTATTAACTGCACTGTAAAACCATAACTTCACTGACTCACCTCGCTTCACTGATACAACAGTTCAAATAAGTCAAATAATTACACCCTTATGCATACTTATAAACAGAACTACATTTAAGCTAAACATTTCTAGTCTAAGGCCTTCTTACACGCTATTTTTAAATAATATACAATTCAAACCGAGGAAGTAACTCGTCAGGCTAAATAATTTTAATTTGCACTTTATACACAACTTTTTAAGTTATTCTTGAATCTCCTTAAGGAAGGACAGCCCTCAAAGACCGCTGCAGGTAGGTTATTCCAATCATTTATAGTTCTATTTAAAAATGAGAATTTACCTACATCCGTTTTCTGTTTCCTACATTTGATTTTAAAATCAAGATCGTTCCTACCATAGTACGTTGGCTAAGACTGTTTTGGTCTGCGTTCGCATTTCAAGTGGTGCAGTGTCTTCTAAGCTATGAAACAAGTCCTTTAAATAATACGGAATATTGGATTGTCGTCAAGTGTGAAATAATTCAACCCAGTCTCCGCAGCACATTATCCCTCGCGAATATTCAGCATGAATTAAACACCGCCTCTGGGCAGTATCCTCTGCAGAACCCGTTGGCTGTCTACTAATTCCAAATAATTCTGTAGTCTAGGGAAAAATATAAGCGGCCCGACTACGTATCTGTATTATTCAAGCAACTGCGTCCGTGTGGTCAGCCGTAGCTTTACACGAGGCTGGGGACAGTAATGTGAAATAATGCATGTTCCAATCCTTACTGCTCGTTTATCTCACTCAACTCACAATTCTTGTACCCTGTGATATAAATATTTACAAACACATGCAACAAGCATTTAAAAATACAAAAAATCACTTAATATTCAGTAATAAATGTCGTTTTCTTTTTGTTTAATAACGTATATGTAACTGCAATTATTTCCCGGCTTACTTACTTACTTACTTACTTACTTACTTACTTACTTACTTACTTACTTACTTGCTGGTTTTAAGGAACCCGGAGGTTCATTGCCGCCCTCACATTAGCCCGCCATTGGTCCCTATCCTGAGCAAGAGTAATCCAGTCTCTACCATCATATCCCACCTCCCTCAAATCCATTTTAATATTATCCTCCCATCTACGTCTCGGCCTCCCCAAAGGTATTTTTCCCTCCGGCCTCCCAATTAACACTCTACCTTTGTAATAAATTACGTAAAATAGTATATTATTTTGTTTTATTGAGGAATTACTTGTCAATAAGTTTATTACGTACAATATATTTAACTTTATTTCAATCGGTAATTATGTATGGAATTATAGGATGGAGTAGCTCATTTAAATTCAATTTTAATCCACTTTATTTATTACAGTAGAAAATAATGAAAATATGTCCTCATAAACCTATTGGTTTTCAATCTCAAAATTTGTCTCTAGACTTTAATGTAAGACAAATTTATTATATTGTATTAATAAAATTCATACATAAAAATCGAAATAATTTTGAATTGTATTCTCATAGTTATGAAACAAACGGTATGAATTCTTTAAGATTGTTTGAACCAAAATGCAACACTGTTACAGTATTTAATCATAGTAGTAATTTAGGCCCAAGAATATATAACAAATTTATATTTAAATATCCTAATCTTGTCAATTCTAATAGTACTAGTATTAAATTTAAAAAGTTATGTATGGATTTTATAAAAATTGAAAAATTGTAAATTTAAATTTATATACTATAATTGCACAGCAGACATAAGGCAAATTGCATTGTATAATTATTAATTTCAATTTAGGAATCTGCCCCTGAGGACGAGTTCTACTCTTTCAGGGGCGAGCTAAAGTTTTTCTGTATATACTATATTTTATGTTACAATTATTAGCAAAATAATAAAAAATAAATGTGCATTACTGGATTCGTCCATATGTGCTACATGCCCTGCTCATCTCAAACGTCTGGATTTAATGTTCCTAATTATGTCAGGTGAAGAATACAATGCGTACAGCTCTGTGATGTGCAACTTTCTCCATTCTCCTGTAACTTCATCTCTCTTAGCCCCAAATATTTTCCTAATAACCTTATTCTCAAAAACCCTTAATCTGTATTTCTCTCTCAAAGTGAGAGTCCAAGTTTCACAACCATAAAAAACCGATAATATAACTGTTTTATAAATTCTAACTTTCAGATTTTTTGACAGCAGACTGGATGACAAAAGCTTCTCAACCGAATAATAACACGCATTTCTCATATTTATTCTGTGTTTAATTTCCTCCCTAAAGTCCCGTCGCTCTAATTTCCGGCAGCCAATCACGTTGCAGGTCGGCTACATTTAAACGTGTGCGTCTTGTGATTCGCTGATGAATATGTTAAGCTTTCCTAAGGCTGGATAAATACTTATATATAATCGGCCGCCATTTTGGCTCTTTCGTTGGCGTTCGCAAAAAGCACACGAGGACGTTATTTGCCGCTCAATTATTTGCTGAATTACAGTGCGTTTTATTTATTATCATAGGAGCTATGACATGATAATGTTTAACGTTGTGGCAAATAGATTCCTCGTCTGGTAGCTCGGCAACGAAAGAACAAAAATGGCGAACGATACTGCCTATCTAGACTTTATAGAGCCTTGACTTCCTTAGACGTAAGCAAAGAGGAGGAGTCACGCCGGAAATAACAGCGTCGCGACTATAGTATCATTTATATTTGTTACTGCTGCTCCAAGATATTTGAATTTTTCCACCTCTTCAAAGGATAAATGTTGAATGGGCCCAAATATTTAAAAAATAATAATAATAACATTTCAAATCTAGTAACATGTCTGTGATTGCAATATATTACTGACATCTTAAAAACCCCAGCGGTGAAAATGAACAATTTCAAATTAACTTTATGAAAATTACATCACTTTAAACTACACTGTCCCACTTGGGCCCAATTGTATAAAACTCCCTGACTAAAGATCAACTTTGATCGAAGATCGAAAAGTGAACCGAGTTCAGACACTTCTTCTATTGTATAGAACTTTTCTGCGATCAAATTACCTTGGTTCGAATGCAATCTAAGTTCACGTGTAAAAGGATTTGGCAACATCGCATAAACAGGTGAAATACGTGATGCGCGGACAGGTTAGTTCAGTGTTGCCAATCTAGCGACTTTAACTCTTTTTCAACAACAATTTCTTTTAACTTTTATATTGCTTAAATAGGGATTTAGTGACCTTTTTAGCACCCCATAGTGACAAAATTTAATCTTTCTTTGTTGATAATGAGAAATCTAGCGACTTTACAACTACTTTTTGGCGACTTTCCATAAACTCTGTTGGAGACACTGGTTTTTTTTGTGCAATGTAAATAATGGCGGACAATAAGAAGAAGGTTGACCGTTCTCCGAGTTGTTGCCATGTTATGGTGTTTGATACTGCTAAACATAATAAAGCTTTATAAAACCACAATTTTCGTTTAGTAATACAGTTGATTGAACATTTATGAATGTACCTATCATATCCATTAATTATTAATGGTTGTTATAAACATAATATAATTATATGTTATGTTATTTGATACTGCTGAACACGATAGAGCCTTATAAAATATAAGATTGTTTGTGTATTAAGGCAAGAAATTGAAAGAAATATATATAAAAATGTACCTATCATATCTATTAATATTAATAATAATGGATATTTTATTTGCACAATCTGTCACTCGTATATTTCAAACAGAAAAGAAATAACTGAACTTGGATCATCTAACTTAATCGGAGAAATTTCTTCAGTCAAAGTTGACTTTAGTTTGAGACAAATTAATCTCAGATTAGACATTATACAACACAAAATTCCAAGTTCAGCTGAAACAAGGATCAATTTAACCTCTGATCTAAGATTAAATGGTTTATACAATCGGGCCTTGGTAATTCAAACCTTTGACTGCGACTTCTACATTACTTTAAAGCTTAATGCCGTAATAACTGCGTGCACAGTGACAGTCTCACACAACACAAATTGCTCTACATTTTGTATAAAAATATAATAGTCGTAGAGACAAAAATAAATATTAAACTTTTATGTTGTTACCATAATACTTACGACAACCAAAAGACGAAGATGAGGTTTAAATGGATCTATCTATGTTAGGGAGAACTGTAGAAGCATCATTGTCTATTACAGCCTCCCTGACCCAATCTAGGCTCGTGTAATTCCAACTGGAACACCAATAATTCAATTTCGTGTGGGACTGTGTAACGATTTGCATTATTAAGCTTCTCTGAAATATTCATCCCTCAGGGACGATACTAATACAAAGGCACAGTCCACTGTGTACACGCCGCGTCACGAAACGCCAGTTCGCCCTTTATTTCCCTTTTAGCACAGGTGAACGAACACAAACAAGTTCACTGTCAGTACAGATATTTAAACATTCCCATAAAATACTGAAGCGGAAGAGCCAGTGAGTTGTAAATAATTAGGAATGTAGGCCTAAATATCGACTGACTGAGAAAAAATATATTTTACTAAAAGAAATAGAGATATTATTTTTTCAACCCTACAAAGAAAGTAAATAATTTTTTTTATACAGTAGGTCTATGTGTTTATATGCATATACAGTAGAACCTCGATTATCCGTCACCCTATTAACCGATTGGCGGATCATCCGACTGTCTTTCTCGCCCTGGTTTTACCATTACACAGTATTTCATAAGAACGCTTCCTCGCACTTCCGGGCAGGGGTGTGAAGGGGTGTTCTTCCCAACTTGTAAAATAGTCACTATCTGCTTTCAAAGAAATGATCCCAATAACTTTCATACAATTGCAAACCCGTGCATCATTTGGTCTTTGTCCTATTGTTCGAGTGGCCGTACTGTTTAAATTCTATGCAAATGTCTTCCATGAATGTCGAAAAAAAAATGTGTTGTTCAGTATCGAAAAAAAAGGTGCAAGTAATTGAGGGGTTTGGGAAAGTAGAAACTATAGCTCATGCCGAATCAGAATACGAGATTGTCGTTACAACTGTGCGCTACTTAATCAAAATCTAAGATGAAGTGAATAAAGTACGAGAATGTAAATCTATAACACAATATCTCTACTCCAATCTTACTTCAGACAACCATCACAAGGATTCCCTTGGCACTCAAAACTCACCATTGGCAACCGGTCTTAAATTAGTGAACTTCTGATCAACCAGCTAGCATGTTAAACATAAGTGCGAGTAGAAAATTATGTAGCTATAGCCTAAGTATTAGACCTATGCACTTAATTTATGAAAATCTTCTATTATACGGATTATCCGATTTTTTTGATTAACCGTTCAATCCATCCCCTTCATTACCACGGATAATAGAGGTTCTACTGTATATGAATAGAGTGGATCGGGGGAAGATGCCTCACTTTTTCTTTGATCGAAAATTTCAGATATTGTTCATTTAGTTTAGAATTTCATATTGAAATACCAAAGTCTGGAAGGTATTTTGAAACTATATTTTTGCTACAAAACAGAAAACATTAAATACTTTGTTTATATATACAGGTTTTCTTCTTACCTGCACTTTAGGCATCTTTCCCCGATAGTGGGATAAGATGGCAAAAACAATTAACACATTTACTGATATATGTATTTTACCTGAACTTGGTTTGATACATGTACATAACAAAATTGACTTAATCTAAAGCTCATGGACACTTTCTCACTCGTTTATCACTACTTAGCAATACAGTCATTGCACATATTTTACTGCCGTGTGCAAGACTCGTTAAATCACTTCTTGCACGCAATGAATTCAATCCAGTACATTTTTTGTCATCATTATTTTTTTAGGCTGCGTTTAAGGGTACAGTAAGGAATCCCGTATGCTTGCGATGCTCTAAAACAGATCATACCCCCTGTTCTAACATATTCCATCGCAAGTTGAACACTGTCCTCAATACACTGACTTCTATCAGAGGACCTTACGTTATGTTTACGCATTCCCTCCAAAAAAAAAAAAACAAACAAACAAACAAAAAATAAACTCTTACAACAATTTGCCATGTTACCCCGAAAAAAATTGAGCATCTTCCCCAAATATCGGGGAAAGATGCCTAGTGCTGTGACGCAACCTAAGATGGCGGAACACGGTCGTTGGTTGTTAACAATAGAAAGTTTAGAACCTTTACTACAATATCCATTACATATGGTTGACAGTTATTGCGAATTCAGCGATGTACTAAAATTGTAATATACCTTTGCAATTATTTTATAGCAGAAAAATGAGCTGTTTTCTAGCTTTTCTTCGTCTCACAACAAGAACACGTGGCAAAATGAGTTAGCTTCCACTCTACAGACATTCAACTGTTTCAATGATCATGAAGACATGCGCGTGGCGTTCTCTCTTGGAAGAATGTGAAACTACAAAGAAATAAGCATTTTCCCCCGATAGTCATCTCCCCCCGATTCACTCTAATTAAAATAAATGAAAATTGTTGCATGTGGGATCTAAAGGCTAACGAGCGAGACTCGTGCGCTGAGGTTGCCCTAGGGCGTGGATTGAAAACGCAATTGGGCTGAATAACTGGTTGGAATTCTTCCGAGTTTCTCCAACTGTAACACAAATGTCTTGTAATCATGTGGCGAGTTCTCAAATTCATCTCGCAAAACTGCCCTCTCTCTATAACAAATTTTACCCATGCTATTTAACCATTCACTTCATACAATGTCATTAGATAATAACTGATAGGTAGATAAATATACATTTTAATATATGGGAGATTGATTAAATGAATATATAAGTCGAAGGTGGATTTGACATAGATATATAGATGAACACTAGGTAGAAGAGAGAAAATAACAGATGAAAAATAATCTGCACTGCATCAGAGATACACGACGTAAAATAGTCACCCAGTTTCGGAAATGAAACTACAGTTGTATTGGTTTCAATGTATTATATTTGTCTCAATTTACAAATGGAGAGTATACAGCTATGATAAAAGAAGTAATTAATGAAGAACATGTAATTTATCCACTTTGATTATGTAATATGGACATTACATCACTAATAAAATGTTGTGAAAACATTCATTACGCAACTAGTTATGTAAGGACAATTTTATTATGCAACTATACTTCGTTCCATAATGTCTGACATTAGCAGAGGTCTCATTCCACGCTTGACTTGAAGTAGGGCGGTCTGAAACGTTCTACCCCCGCCCAACTTCATGATAACTATGGAACGAGACCCCTGCCATTGGTTGAATAACAATTGAATCAGTTATTTTAGAAAGGACTCTAGTTCTAAATCACAACACCAATCAAATCTCTATAAAAATGGCCTTATTTCTGGAATGGGACTTTTTCAAATGTATTTTGAAAAGTGTTCAGTTTCTGTACATCTTAATGAATCCATGAAATAATGTCATTTCTAAGGTGTATTCAAGTATGACGAATACAATAGCGTCCTATCAAAAATGGACTAGAGCCCTTTCTAAAATGACTGATTCAATTATACTTCTCTCCTCCTCTGCCGGAAATCTTTATAATCGGAGGCACTGATTTTGGCAGATGACATATATATACAATCCTACCCTTACCAGATCAATATACGAGTACAAGATTTGTCCAGCAATAATCTAGGGATCCCTGGCGCCCGCTATACTTCTCCTGTCAGACACTATGGAACGAAGTATAGTTACGTAATGATCATCAAATAACTTTTGTCATCTGCTTCCAGTAGGAATCTGTGAAGTACTCTTTTGAAAATACAGAGTGATCCGTTTGGGAATGGATAAAATAAAAACACCGTAAAACATTTACTGCTAAACTTTATTTGTTGAAACTTCGTGATTACAACACTGAAGATTCCTCAAAGCTCAACATGATCCCCATTGCGCACCCTGCACAACTCATAACGATGATGCAATTCAGCCCATGTCCGTTGTAACATAAGAGGGGTGATTTGTTGAAAAGATTGAGTAATTTTTACTCTCAGATCATCAATGTTCCTGGATTTCTGTGAATAGACAATATCTTTCACAAAACCCTACACGAAGAAGTCAGGAGGGGTTAGATCTGGGGAGTTTGAGGACCAAGCCAAGCGATAGCTGCTCTCGTACTGAGTTTCGCATGTTTTTTTAACACATAACCAGTTTCTACAAATGTTCGATACAACAACATTATGGAATCGTATTTAGATACATTACGCACACCATACTCACGTCGAAATTCCTTTTGAACTCTTTATACACTCCTAAATTTAGCTACTAAAGAACACATTGTGGCCGCTGTTGATTTGTAGTAGCCATTTTAATCATCTACGATTTTCATTTGTCCTTTCAGATTATGCTTTGTTGATTGTCATATATGGAAACTCCCATCTTTTAATCATAATATAACCAGCAATAAATTTTTCCTCTATCATAATAGTTTTATAATAATAAAAAATTAATATTATCCATACCCAAACGGATCAGACGGTATATTAGATGTCTCAGCCTGGTAGCCTTCACCTTTTCATATCTTACGCGGGATTTCGATTCTACTAAAATTCATTTGCAGAATTTTCAACATCTGAATACTCGTTTGAACTCATTTTAATAATGTTTCCTTATATCTCTTAGTACTGTTGTTCTTCTGTTATAAACAAAAACCTGTCGTGTTCAAAACTAATAAAACAAACATAAACGAATCGCATAATTAGTAGGCTTCGTATTCCAGCTACCTAAAGACTGAAGTTAAAGACACATTGGGCATATAATAAGCCGAACACAGGTAATGCAACGAATAAAGATATAAACAAACAGGTTGTCGCTGCGTGTTCATGGAGTACAGTCAACTCTCGACATTCTGAAGCTGTAAACACATGCGTGATCCGTGATGTTCATTTTCGTCGTGATTTTTACAGTGAATAATAACGTGCATTCGCAAGTCACGGAAATTTAACATAAGCGGATACCACTTGAAATGATTTTATATTGCGAGAAATTCTTTCAATAGCACATGACGTTATTTGTGCAGGATGTAGTATCTGATTTTTGTTCGTGTTTCATAGGATATTCTATATATAACTCATCACTGAGAACTCACTAATGTTTATGAACTTTTCTAGAAATTCTATAAAATGTAGATTATTAAATTTCTTAATTGAGATGTTGGCGCCGAACATTATGGTAGACTAAACAAATCCATGCTAAACGTAGAGTTCATAACTTCATAATTTTCCGATTTTTACTTTTGGTTACGTTCAACACACTTTCTGTGCCTTTGGTATTGCAGTGTCTTTCAGTATACTGTTTTTGTCACTTTTTCGTTTATTTTACACAACTTATATGTCATGTTGTCTACATTGACAGTGAAAATATTAGTTAAAGTATCCTCAACTATGCCCTGCTTGAGCGTCTTACCTAAGGCATTTTACCTTCAATCAGCCACAAAGATGTAGTTATTTAAATAATACGACCAGTAAGTGCAATGATTGATAAGACTACTCACTATGACTGCGTCCCGGTTTTGACTTTCTAGAGGAAGAGGGCAAACGATGCGTAACTATTTTGTATACGAAAGTACCTGTACCTGCACTGTGACGTCATATATACTTCAAATCAGGTAACCTCATTCCAGTTTATAGGTAGCTGGAATACGAACCCTAATAATTACTTATCCAAATGTAGACTTATTTATAACATGAAACGTTTTCCACCCAAGTACATATAAATAAAACTCGTGAGTCATTATTACTTATTATAACACCAATTTCATGGTTTACTGTAAGAGTAAACAAAGATTCCACTATGTAATTTAGATATCATAAAAGCTAACTGTATCTGATGATGCCTTAAATTGGAGAAAGCTTTCATACATTATTTTATTAATTAACATGTACTAGCAAATGTTAATATTAAATGGATATTCATAAGATTGAAAAACTAAAACATTATTTATTGTATTTAAAGATGTAGTCTTCGTGGCCTTGTTTCAAAAAATACCCCGAGTACCATCTAGTGATCAGGGGTGAAAGTATTTAGAAAAACTAATAGAAAGCTGCAATGTCAAATTACAGCATTACTGTGCCCGGAAAAAAAAACCGTATTTCTCGTAAGAAAACTGTTTGTAACTTTTATATTTTCACTATGAAATTTACCACATTTCATGCAGGGGCACATGTCTGGGTGCCATTAAGATAATGGAAAAACACTGCAGGAATTCGCTGCGGTTAAGTAGAACCAAAGAGCTGTGATTTCTGACAATTGGAATGATCGTAATTTTCTCGTCGGCAAGGTGATGTTGGGTCCAATAATATTAGTATGAAAATTTTACGTAAGTCGTAGCTTCTTGGATGTCTTCTGTACTATGTCGACTGATATGTGTCAAGGAGTTCATATCTAACGTCTAAGCAGTCAACGAGTTATGTGTGAATTATTCTAATGTGAATTACTGGATAGTCTTTTTGGTGTTGTAGGCGTTTTAACTTTTGATATTGGGCGTACAAAGTTATATTTGACAGTGGATGTCAAAAATGTGTATCGTGTTGTGACTTCACTGAATATCTGTGATTTGAACAGGACATTGTGCTTGAGGAAGGTGTAATTCGTGTGTTGTATTGCTTGAAATATCGTGACTGTGAGAAATTGTCATAGTTTAGGCGTCACACTTGCATAGTGCTCTTTTTCTCCACATATCATTGTGGTATGATTCTAAGATGGAAATCATTCATCATCTCGCGCCATTGTTTCTTATATTTACTAATTTTGGAAGCAAGAAACTAAATATAGTACTACCGATTCTTCAATGTGAATTATAAATTACTTTACAGATCATAGATACACACCCATTGTCTGTCCAATTATCCTCGGACGACTCGGACGACTGAGATCTCATCCCTGCCCCGCCGCTTGCACCAGACATCTCAACCCGCCGCCTCTACGAGATATCATACCCCGCCGTCTCAACAACAACAGACATCTCAACCCGCCGCCTCTACGAGATATCATACCCCGCCGCCTCAACAACAACGGACATCTCAACCCGCCGCCTCTACGAGATATCATACCCCGCCGCCTCAACAACAACAGACATCTCTATCCGCCGCCTCTACGAGATATCATACCTCCGCCGCCTCAACAACTGACATCTCAATCCGCCACCTCTACGAGATATCATACCCCCGACGCCTCAACAACTGACATCTCAATCCACCGCCTCTACGAGATATCATACCCCGCCGCCTCAACAAAAACAGACATCTCTATCCGCCGCCTCTACGAGATATCATACCTCCGCCGCCTCAACAACTGACATCTCAATCCGCCACCTCTACGAAATATCATACCCCCGCCGCCTCAACAACTGACATCTCAATCCGCCGCTTCTATGAGATATAACCCCGCCGCCTCAACAACTGACATCTCAATCCGCCGCCTCTACGAGATATCATAGCCCCGCCGCCTCAGCAACTGACATCTCAATCCGCCGCCTCTATGAGATATAACCCCGCCGCCTCAACAACTGACATCTCAATCCGCCGCCTCTACGAGATATCATACCCCCGCCGCCTCAACAACAGACATCTCAATCCGTCGCATCTACGAGATATCATACCCCCGCCGCGTCAACAACAACAACAGACATCTCAATCCGCCGCCTCTACGAGATATCATACCCCCGCCGCATAAACAACAGACATCTCAATCCGCCGCCTCTACGAGATATCATACCCCGTCCCCTCAACAACAACAGACATCTCAATCCGCCGCCTCTGCGAAATATATTTCCCCCGCCGCCTCAACAACAACAGACATCTCAATCCGCCGCCTCTAAAAGATATCATACCCCCGCCGCGTCAACAACAACAGACATCTCAATCCGCCGCCTCTACGAGATATCATACCCCCGCCGCCTAAACAACAACAAACATCTCAATCCGCCGCCTCTACGAGATATCATACCCCCGTCCCCTCAACAACAACAGACATCTCAATCCGCCGCCTCTACGAAATATCATTCCCCCGCCGCTTCAACAACAACAGACATCTCAATCCGCCGCCTCTAAGAGATATCATACCCCCGCCGCCTCAACAACAACAGACATCTCAGTCCGCCGCCTCTACGAGATATCATACCCCCGGCGCCTCAACAACAGGCTCTCAATCCGCCGCCTCTACGAGATATCATACCCCCGCCACCTTAACAACTGACATCTCAATCCGCTGCCTCTACGAGATATCATACCCCCGCCGCCTCAACAACAGACATCTCAATCCGCCGCCTCTACGAGATATCATACCCCCGCCGCCTCAACAACAACAGACATCTCAATCCGCCGCCTCTACGAGATATCATACCCCCGCCGCCTCCATAACTACAGACATCTCAATCCGCCGCCTCTACGAGATATCATATCCCCGCCGCTTCAACAACAAGAGACATCTCAATCCGCCGCCTCTACGAGATATCATACCCCCGCCCCCTCAACAACAACAGACATGTTAATCCGCCGCCTCTAAGAGATATCATACCCCCGCCGCCTCAACAACAACAGACATCTCAACCCGCCGCTTCTACGAGATATAATACCCCCGCCGCCTCAACAACAACTGACATCTCAATCCGCCGCCTCTACGAGATATCATACCCCCGCCCCCTCAACAACAACAGACATCTCAACCCGCCGCCTCTACGAGATATAATACCCCCGCCGCCTCAACAACAACTGACATCTCAATCCGCCGCCTCTACGAGATATCATACCCCCGCCGCCTCAACAACAACAGACATCTCAACTGGCCGCCTCTACGAGATATCATATCCCCGCCGCTTCAACAACAACAGACATCTCAATCCGCCGCCTCTACGAGATATCATACCTCCGCCGCCTCGTCAACACCAGACTCTCAAGCCGCCGCCTCGTCTTCACCAGACATCCTAATCCGCCGCCTCGCCTGCAGCAGACATCTCAACCCGCCGCCTCGCCTGCACCAGACATCTCAATCCGCCGCTTCGTCTGCACCAGACATCTGAACCCGCCGCCTCGTCTGCACCAGACATCTCAATCCGCCGCCTCGCCTGCAGCAGACATCTCGACCCGCCGCCTCGTCTGCACCAGACATCTCAACCCGCCGCCTCGCCTGCACCAAACATCACACCCCCGCCGCCTGGATCGAGACCACACGACCTCTGCCTGCCTGTACAAGAACCACACGCCAACAGCAATATTTCAATTTAATGTACATTCCACATTAATATAGCATTAAAAGTTCGGTGTAAAGAAGTTATAGTTAAACGTGTGAATGCTATACGAGGCAGTAGAGCAAGTGGACAGCTTTAAAAATTTGGCTATAGGAGAGAGGGAGGCAGTTCGGCTGAAATTCTGTGTTTAATTTTTTTACTATTTGTTCGCGTAGCATTTTATGAAAACCTCAAAGATTGTCGTTCTGTATGGTTTTTTTTTTTTGGCTATGTGGAGGGAAGTTTGAAATTATATTTCAACACGATTTAAATGAGAAATTTTGTAATATTTTGAAACGTGCATATTGAGTCAACTTACCTCGCCCTGGAAGCATGTTGACACACGGTGTGTGGTAAATTGTTAAATGAGAGGAAATTACATATCATTTTTATTTATAATTTATTTGTTTACACTGGCAAATGTTTCAATATGATGAACACACATAAGATATAACCATGGAGTTAAACATTCAGACAAAAGAACTGAGTGCTACACAAACAAGATAATATAATAATAATAATAATAATAATAATAATAATAATAATAATAATAATAATTCGTGGCGCTACAGCCCGTGAAGGACCTAGATCGACCAGCCGGCTGCTGGCCTCACGCCCACATGCCGAAGCAGAGGTGGACGATCATCCAACCAGAATGGAGGTATCGTGTGGTTAGTACGATGATCCCTCCAGCCGTAATAGCTGGTATTCGCAACCGGATTTCGCTACCTATCGTAGCTCCCCAAGTGCATCACGATGCTGGGTGGGCACCGGTCCCATACACTGGCTGAAATTTCATGAGAAAATTTCTTCCCCCATGAGGAATCGAACCAGCGCGCATTCCGTAACGCGAGTCCTAGGCGGGATGCCTTAGACCGCGACGCCATGGTGCGGGACAGACAAACAAGATAGATAAATTAATTTTGAACTTGTAAATGGCTATATATCGTATTGTTTTATTCAGAAATATCTGAGAAGCAATTTAAGCAATCAAAGTTTCTATTTCTATCTGCACACATTTTAAATTTTATGTTGAATGCTGGGTTTGCAGTAAAACATCTGTAATTTGGCAGAACACTATGTACGTACATTAACTCAGATTATGTCCTGCTGATAGGCAAAGTAGATATTCATCTGAAGACAATTAGAGGAAGACAGTTGACGAAATTGAACATGGAAAAACTGAAGACTAAAACGAAAAGAAGAAAATTTGAAGCAAATTTTCACGATGAAATTGCTACATTATAATCCACACCTAAAAATAGTAATGTGCACTGAAGTCATCTAAAGAGATGTATACAGACAACAGGAGAAGAAACAATAGGATATAGAGAAGGTGTGAGAATTAAGGCAATTGTCTCACAGGGAAAATGTTGGAGAAAATGGAAAAACATAAACACAGAAGAAGGCAGAAGAAATTAAATAACTAAGAAGAGAAACTGATAAGGCGAAGGAATAAAGGATGAAAGGAATGTGAAGTAACAGAGGATCTAGAGAGGAATGGAAGATGTGATGTAATGTACCCAGAAGTAAAATGTTTGGATTTCACAAATAAGAACAGAAAATCTAAAAAAAAGGATAGAAGGAGAAAATTTAAATTACTATACTGTCATCACTGGTTACCCTTTCTTATATAAGGTGGGTGCTCCTGTTATGGCCATGTTCCTGAGTTCCTGAGTTGTGAGTTACTTAACCAAAAAATCCGCTAAATTGCAGCAGCATCCAGTGAAAGGGCATCCTGGTATGTCACTTCATCGTTTTCCATCCAGTCACGTTGAGCAATATGACGTCAATTGCCTGTTTTGCGGTTTTCATGTGACCTCTTCTTATTTTTCTCTGGTAAGTCTCCTTTGTTTTATGCATGTTTTTCAAAGACTTGTTTCATGAAAACCATCGTACTCCATTCAGTTTTTAAAATTCTGTTGATTGGTGTTGTAGTTGATGGCGTATCTCTTACGAGTTGCTCATAATCAAACTATTTTCGTGAAAGCTTACCTGCTCCTGATATGGCCATATAAAATGCACCATGGCCATATCAAGTTCATTTCACTTTTATTTTTTTCACCTGACAAATTTGCATGCCTTATAGCTGGGATTACGCAAAAATTTTGTATCTTAAGAAAAACAACTTAATTTTTTATGGAAAAACCTGTTTTGACTACACTTTTGAATTATAAAAAAGATTATTAAGTGTCATTTTTATTCATTTTACACCAAAATTGTTTAATTTTATCACAACTGCGCTATCAAACTGAAAACAATCACGATTTGTAGAACATGGAACAAGGGTGGCCATATCATGTGCACATGTTCCTGATATGGCCACTAGGTAGACTTTTAGAATTTGAGACTTTTTGGACAATTAAAGCTATTTTTATTGGGAAAGGAAATTGTTTTAAGAAAGTCCATTAGACTGAGTAAGAAAAAAGTGGTTTACATTTTTTTCAAAATGGCGGCTAGAAAAATTCTCAAACCTTAGCATGGCCATATCAGGGACACCTACCTTATATAACATACGATTTTATATGATTTATTCTCACACCAAACTCTCCAGTCCTGCTGGCCCTTCACGTTCCTGTATTCGGGCCTGTATTCCCGTTATTACACTATTTACAACTTTTACATATCAAGACAATTAGTGACCGACGCATGTTCAACACTTTCTTTCCTCCTCCACTACATCCTCCATGTCCATTCAATACACTTGTTCCCCACCATATTTCAACATTTATTGCCTGTACCATATTAACTTCCTAATCCTGTGTTATTCTATTTCTCTTTTCATAACAATTCTCTTTACTATTTCCTTCAATTCCCATTTACTATATGATATCACTACAATTCTGTTGCTAACTGTACGGTACCTTATATTATTTTAGTACTATAATACATTATAAACAATGAAGTGAAGAGAAGCGAATAGAAGCATTTGAAATGTAGCTATGAAGAAGGATGGAGCGTGTGGAATGGACAGACGAAATAAGAAATTAACCTTTTTTGGAAAGAGTGTGCGAGGAAAGAATGATGCTGAAACTGATCAGGAAGAGAAAAAGGAATTGGCTGGGTTACTGGCTGAGAAGAAACTGCCTGTTGAAAGATACGATGGAAGAAATGGTGAACGGAAGAAGAGTTCGGGGCAGAAGGAGGTATCAGAGATAGTGCTGCTTATGATTAGGTTTTTCTCCGGAGCGGTTGTTTGCACGCTTTCAATCGGATACCTCCGGTTACCTCCGATTGATGCCGCTCAAGTTGTATATGTGCTGTAGCGCATACATACACTTTCCGCTGAGCATTCCTTTAATCGGATCAGGCAGTGATTGGAGTATGCTGACGTCCGTGTATCTTTTAGAATAAGTGTGTAATTTTTTGTTGTTTATTTTCTCTTTTTTATTTACCTCTCTCTCTCTTTCTTCGGCTCTTCTTTTTTTCTTGTTTTGCTTGAAGTACCTATGTACTATGTTAGCTGACAGATTTTTTTTCTAGTTTTGAAATTCATAGTGTATGTGGAAAGGCATATTAGTTTTATGTCATTGATCAAATTACTAACATTAAAATTAACTGAAAACTAAAGTAGAAGTAACGCTTTCCAGTAGCTAATGTAAACATTTATAATTTTCCTGGAAACACTCGTTTATTCACAAACAATTTTTGTCAATTATTATTCTAATCGGTTTAGATTAACGTAAAATATATTAACGGAGCTTCAGAATGGAACGAAAGAAACGTGTGGTATCAATGGGCTAAAGTTTACTGTCCAAAATAATTTATTAAGATTCTTCACCGGACAGGATTGTGATCATAGTGTTAAAGTGTGTCAGTATTTGAACTGCCTCGTCTAAAACGCGTCACTCTTCCTGTGTAATAAAAAATATAAGCGGATATCAACTTAAGGATAATTGTAATTATGTTATTACCTCACGTTTCTTTAGTTTGAGAATGAAACTCAACATTTTAATCCAATAACTCAAGTTGCATTTTAAATATTCCATACAAGTTATGTATGATTTTTATTGCCTCGAAAGTTACGTTTTATAGAAATTTCAAGATTTTTTTTCTAGACTGTGGACCTTTGGAACAATAACACTAAAGCAGTTTAAAAAAATCGTATCAAATGTTTTCGTAATTTTAAAACTACGAAAACGATGATATCACTAATTAACCGTCAATGTGTATCTGAATGGTAATAATTTATTTTTGACGGCAAGTATAAGTACCACAACCGCGACTCTTAATGTTAGCCAAACACTTACATACCTACATTTTAAAATTTAGACCTACTCAGAGAATCTATCTAACCTGGTCCACGCCATAGAGATTTCCAAATACGGACCTGTTAGCGTCCTAGGAGCGTTTGGCATTTCTGGCCACACAATCACCAACTCATATTTCATTTCAAGTAAGCCGCTCATCACTGAAGTTTGGGGTTTCATCTCGTAACGATATGCTGGATCAGTCTTAGAGGTAATTTTTTGCTGAAATTCTTCTGCTTTTCAGTTTTTCATTCGCAATGTTACTCTGTCTGCACACAAAACCACGAAACTATTTATTAGAACTTTTGTATATAAATCAAAGTAAACATGCTTTTTAAAAGAGTTCAAAAGTGTTTTGAACAGTTAAATTTACTTACTTACTTCGTCAAGTTCGCGATTGTGCGATCGCTTCAAATGGTCTAACAAATTCGAAGTACCTCCACCCTTAGAATAAATTCACCCACAAAGTTCACAGCGTGCGACTTTATTATAATCTTCAACTAAATTAAAGAACTTTCATGCGACGGATATACGATTTGGTGCCATTTAATTCCACTCACAACTACCCTTAGTCCGTATGCACCGGTCGTCCTTGTGATCTACGTCCTCCAACTTCGCTTCGCTCCGAACTACCGCATCCCTCCTTTGTTCCCTGTTCCATCTACGATAGTACCGGAGATCACCGGTGGAGAGCTTTATTCGTAATCTCCGATTTCTCCGCGGTAGTAGTCACTCCGATGAGCAGTACTAATCAGAGATAGATGATATTAAGATATTTTGATCATGTGAGGAGACAAAGAGGAAAGCGTTGTAAAACAAACAAAATTCTCACAACTATCGAAAGAACTGCTTAATGCGAAGAAGATAGCGCAGGAAAACTACTTAAATAAACTTTCCAAAGGTGAACAAAATGGGTGGGGCGAATTTTACAAATATGTGAAGAGACGACGCAAGGAAAACTATTCTAGCCTCCCTTTAAAGGATGACCGCAATGAATTTATTGTACAGGATAGAGAAAAAGCAGAAAAACTAAATTCCTATTATGCCAATGTTTTTGGGATGAGGGCAATAATACCTAACTTAGCTTCTGTGGAAAATATGATCAGTTTTCTATCAAGCCTAGGGACAGAAGGAGAAGAATCTTTAAATTGAACACTCATAAATCAGTAAGACCTGATGGTATTGCCGGAGACATGTTAAAAATTGGGAGGGGAAGCCATGATTCCCTATCTAGTTCGTATATTTGAAATATCATTAAATAATGGTACTGTCCCGCGAGATTGGAAAGATGCAATATTGGTGCCAATTTATAAGTCAGGGTCTCGCTCAGATACAAAACATTACAGATCAGTCAGCCTCACCTCTATGGTTTGCAAACAGATGGAACACTTGATTTCAGAATATCTAAGGCAGCATTGGAATGATGCAAATTGGTTACATAATTGTCAGCATGGGTTTCGGGGGGGCTACTCATGTGAGAGTCAGTTATTAACTATATGTCAGGATTTAGCAGACGGAATAGATTCAAATAGCCTAATAGATGCAGTGATTATTGACTTTAAACGCGCATTCGATGCAGTCCCACATGACATACTTACAAATGGCTTTTAAGGAACCCGAAGGTTCACTGCCGCCCTCACATAAGCCCGCCAGCGGTCCCCATCCTGTGCAAGATTAATCCAGTCTCTATCATCATACCCCACCTCCCTCAAATCCATTTTAATATTATCCTACCATCTACGTCTCGGCCTCCCTAAAGGTCTTTTTCCCTCCGGTCTCCCAACTAACACTCTATATGCATTTCTGGATTCGCCCATACGTGCTACATGTCCTGCCCATCTCAAACGTCTGGATTTAATGTTCCTAATTATGTCAGGTGAAGAATACAATGCGTGCAGTTCTGTGTTGTGTAACTTTCTCCATTTTCCTGTAACTTCATCCTGCTTAGCCCCAAATATTTTCCTAAGCACATGTCCCACACGACTTACTGTTGGTTAAACTACAATCAACGGGGGTTGACTTCAGAGTACTCCAGTGGACCAAGGAATGTTTAACTTGTCGCACTCAGACAGTACGGGTGGAGGAGGAATTATCGAGCCCAATAGAAATTACTTCCGGGGTCCCGCTGGGGAGTGTCTTGAGGCCCCTTCTATTCCCGGCTTTTGTAAATGATATGCCAGTTAACAGCTTGTCAGGGTTCGATTATTCGCGGATGACTGTATCGTATATAGGTAAATAAAAAGTCATGATGATACTACTCTTCTTCAGAATGACCTCAATAGAATAAACGATTGGGAAATGGCCAACAAAATGAAAATAAATTCTCTAATGAGCAAAGCCATTAGCTTTACAAGAAAAAGAAATAAAATAATCGCATAGTATATATTAGGGGGGGTGAAACCATTCCGGAAGTTAACAAATGTAAATACCTAGGAATAACATTTAGCAGCGATCTCGGCTGGGAGGAACACGTTACTGACACAGCGGGAAAGGCATGGAAGGCGTTACACTTTGTGATGAGGGTACTAAGGAAAGGCTCTGATAAATCCAAAGAGATTGCATATAAATCACTAGTTCGTCCAGTAATGGAATATGGTGCTGCATGTTGGGATCCCTACAGATTAGAACATATTAAGACACTGGAAAGGATTCAAAAACGGGCTCTCAAGTGTTGTCGTAATAATTCACCATTAAAATGGGACACACTTACGGACCGGAGAACGCGAATTCGATTACGCGCAATGTTCAAAACATACAGAGGTGAGCCTGCCTGGAAATAAATAAAAAATAGGTTGCAGCCGCCAAATTACTCTTCAAGGAACGACCACTCATATAAATTGAGGGAAAGAAGACAGAGGACGAACACTGGAAAGTTTTCTTTTCTCAGTCGTACTATCAGGGACTGAAATGCTTTACCTGCAGATTTACTAAAGACTTTACCAATAACCAAAAATGTATTTAAAAATAGGCTTAAGGACTTTACTGATAGACGGTAGTATATTATACACACTACTTAAAGGGTGTAATTGATATTTTGTTATTTGAAGTGTTCTATCAGTGAGGAAGTGTGTTGTGTCAGTGAAGTGTGTAGTGTCAGTGACGTCTATTGTGTAAGTGAAGTGTGTTGGTGTCAGTGAAGTGGCTGTGCAAAGTATTTGAACAGTGAAATGGTTAGAAGTGTTAGTGAAATGAGGTAGAATCAGTGCAGTGAGTGAGTTAACAGCGAAATAAGTGTAGTGCTGAAAGGTACCTGTACAGGTATGAACCTGTCACACTCGTAGGTATTAGTTCGAACTTAGGGATAAGATACAAATTAGATTTACTTTAAATGTTATTTTAAGTGACCATGCTTCATTTAATTTAGGATGCTCCTTATTAGTATTATTATTATTATTATTATTATTATTATTTTTATTTTTTTAATTATTTTATTATTATTATTATTATTATTAATTATTGTTTTTTATTAGTTGTGTGTATTATTGTCTTTATTGAGTGTAATTAGTTACCGCTGCCACCGGGTATATACCCATTTGTAGTGTGAATACATACATACATACATACAAAGCAGACAATAGGAAAGATTGGAGAAAGATGGGTTTGCAGTGAAAGACCTGCCCTTGGGCAGAACACTAAATGAATGAATGAATATCAAAGTAACCGACAGAGTCAGAATTGTGGTAAAGGTTTCTGGTATCTTACTTCTACAATACACAATGTCAAATGTCTTGGTTTGTAAATAGGAGAAACGACCATTTCTAGGGAAAAACATTCTACAGAAATAAGACTGTAGAAAACAAAATTGGAAATTATCAAGCCTTGAAGTATAAAAGTCTGTATTTCTTTTAACAGCCTTCAGTGTAGCCTATGTACTAAAAATTTACTTAATACACCATATCACGTGATGCTAATCACTTCAATTTATCCAATCATAAGTTGAACCGGAGAATGGCAAAAGAAGAAGAGATTGTTAAAGTAAAAAGTGACTTCTTAAAATATTATTAGTAGCCTTTATTATACTTTTATCAGATATTTAAGTTTTAATAAGTCTTGTTGTGGTATCTTGTAATTTTTGTCCAATTGTGAGTTCATTTACTTATAAAATTTTAGAAATTTAGAGCCTGCATTTTCTGATAATAAATGTGGTCGTTCACGTACATATATCCTTAGATATATGGATCATACGAGGAGACAAGGAGGAAGGTAGAAAGTAGGAAAGATTGGAAAAGGCTGGGTTTGCATATGAAAGAATTTCTACCACTTAGTCTAAAAAAGAATCTTATTCAGACGCTCGTAATGCCCCATTTTGATTATTGCGATTCCTTGCTAACTAATGTAAGTTCACTCTTAGCTGAGAGACTACAACGTGTTCATAATGTGTGCATACGATTCATCTGCAATACTCGTAAATTTGACCATATAACACCTTCCCTCCAGTTACTTTCATGGGTGCGTCTGAAGGAACGAAGAACAATACATTCACTGTCCTTCTGTTTAGAATCATGCATACTTCTACTCCGAATTATCTGTTATCGCGCTTTCAATTTCTCACAACTCTTCGAAACCGACATCAAGCACTTCTTTCCATCCCTCATCATAGAACGTCTTTATACTCATCTTCCTATACTGTAGAAATACCTCGCCTCTGGAATTCGTTACCTAATGACGTCAGGGACTGCCGGACTTTATCACAATTCAAAATTAAATTGGAAAATTTTGTCTTAGTTAATGTTTTTAGGTATTGCTATAAGTATTGATTTGTGTTTTTTTTTTTCCTTTTTTAAGCTAGATTAAAATTGCAAGTTTCTTGTTTATGTTAGTTAATTAGTTAGGATACAATTAATTATGATACTTAATCACTCATTTAAAGTTTGTGTGACTGCAACCTGTGTATATATTTGTGTGGCTTTACTTTGTTTATAGTGTTTTTTTCTCACTCTCTCTCTTTATTTTTTGTGTAGCTTTATTTTGTATATACTGTTTTTTCTCTGTTTTTCTATATTATTGTATTTGTATTCCTGGTGTTGTGGAAGAGAAGGCCTGATGGTCTTAACTACACTAGAATAAATAAATAAATAAATAAATAAATAAATAAATAAATAAATAAATAAATAAATCTATACTAATAATAAATCTGTAGCCGAAATTTTTCTGGTAATTTTCGATTTTCCAAAAATAATTGGTCCTAACATATATAATTAACCTCCCTGAAACCGAAAATCGCTTTTTTGAAATTTTTGTTTGTATGTCTGTCTGTCTGTCTGTATGTTTGTTACCTTTTCACGCGATAATGGCTGAACGGATTTCGATGAAAATTGGAGCATAAATTAAGTTCGTTGTAACTTAGATTTTAGGCTATATGACATTCAAAATACATTATTTAAAAGGGGGGTTATAAGGGAGCCTGAATTAAATAAATCCAAATATCTCGCTTATTATTGATTTTTGTGAAAAATGTTACATAACGAAAGTTTCTTTAAAAATAATTTGCGATAAGTTTTATTCCATGAAAAATTTTGATAGGACTGATATTTAATGAGATAAATGAGTTTCAAAATTAAAATAACTGCCATCTAAGGCCGTGTAATGAATTAAAAAACAAATGACTTCGTCTATAAGGGGCTATGAAAGATAGCCTACAGAGAATGTTTCTATGTTTGTATGAAGTAATATCGGAAGCTAAATTAACCGATTTGTATAATTAATTATTATTTCACCATTGGAAAGTGTAGTTTCTCTAGATGGACATAATGCTATAATGTTATTACAGCAATTTCTGATATAATATAATATAATATAATATAATATAATATAATATAATATAATATAATTTAATTTAAGTTATTTGAAGGGTTCAGAACCATAGTGGGCCAAGCGCCATTTACTGAATACGTAGAAAACAAGGGTTAAAATTAAGTTATTACCATAATTCAATGGAAACCTATAACAAGTAAAATAAAGTATACACATTAAATCTAAGTGATGTCAATCTTCATTAAACTATGGTTGCATGTAATAAAAATTAAGAAACATGTTAAAGGAATTGTCATTGCACCAAATGAGTGTCTGTGGACCAAAATGATAGCATTTTAATTATTTGGATGCAATTTAAATTAAGTAACATATTAAACGATTTATCCTTCTATCAAACACGAATGTTCCCTAGATCAAACGTCCTACTTTAATTATGTACTTACTTTATATTTATTTCTAACGGGTGCAGCGGAGCGCACGGGTACGGCTAGTAGAATAAATAAATAAAGACCTGCCCTTGGGCAGAATAATCAATGAATGAATGAATGAATGAATGAATCCGCAACAGCAAGAAATATTCCGCTGCAGAAATGGAAGCGCATGCTAACTAGAAAAGAATACCGTTCATTCCCTACTTCATTGTTGCCAGATACAGATCCGTCGCTTCCATTTATCTACTGATTTACTTCTGATTCATTCAAAGCAAGTGCATTCCTTCCTCTCTTATCATTAGCACCGATTGAAAAGGCTATTTTAGTCATCTTCAATATTTTCAGTCTCCGCCTCAATTGTCTTGTAGTTTTGGTCACAAGCTTATGATTTTTATAAGTCTTTCCTTTTAAAGACTCTTCCGTGTACGAAATGTGAATGAAAAATTCTACATGACAGGTTTTTTTAAGTACCTTTGTAAGTACCTTTCGGATCCACTAAGGGCATAGCTTCGTTTTACTGTTTCTATGAATTTATGATTAGACGGATGGATCGATGGATGTAGGAGGTGGACAAATGAATATAATGAATACTAGTGGCTTGTGCAGCAAACTAAGTTCATCAGACGTTCAAATAAACATTTTTCAGATTTATTTTCAATGAAGAATACCAGACATTCTGAAAGTTATTTGCTTCCATAATAATGAAAGATACTCTTTCTCGAGCCAATACTGAAGAGAACCACGCATATAAATATCTACACCACACCGCCATTAAATATTAAAAAAGACCCAACCCCACTTGATTAATAACTATAAAAATATTTTATTTTTAATAAGATTATTATCTTACGTAAGTTTAATAAGTTTCAGTAACATATACTATATAGCCGCCACTCAGTAAAATATAGAAATCAAAATCTAATTTAAGTTATTCTCTACATCTACTTATATAAACCCAAAACGTCTCACTTTCATAATATCAATATAGCATTAATATGTATAATTAATGAAAAATAGTCACATCATGGCATTAACTACAATAATATTTCATTTCTAATGATAATGTCATCAAACCACCTCAAGTTTTGTAGTTTTTAATATCCAATACACAGCTGTACCCAGAAAATTACACACCACAGAATCGAACCTGTAAATTATTTTTAGTAAGTTAATTTTTTAATAACCAATTTAATTTGAGCTCTTAATATGTCCGCATTCTTGCAGATCATGGCCTTCGTGTAATATTGTTTACTGTTTACTGTAGTATGTGTTTTGTTTTATTTTGAAATGCAACACGGCTGACTTGATGCTCGCTTCGCTTCCCCTTTACAAAAAAGAGAAGGGAATATCAAGTCGGCCGTGAATGCTATTAGCTAGTTCTCAAAACTGACGACAGATGGATTTTGGAAAATAGGAAAATTAGATTGAAAAATTGACATTTCACTGAAAACTACTATTTTTCTGAAAAACTTTGGGTTCCAAGCTTCAAAATGGGGAATCATTTATTAAAATGCGTTCAGCCGTTTTCCCGTAATTTCCATTACCAGTTCAAATTATATATATAGATATGTATACGGGAACGGATAGGGGCTACATATTATGTGAGTAGGCCTTCATCAATGAATGAGTGTAGAAAGGAATGGACAGATGACCTAAGTATTATAAAACGAAGCTGAAGAAACCCATTTTAAAGAGATGCACTAAGTAATTGCCTCGAGACAGGTCACAGCTATCGGTGAATAGAAGTGCAAAACGATCACATTGTGACAACGCACACAAACGGTTCTCCATCAATACTTGGTGGATCCTCCTATACCCGTTCTCAGTATATAAACGACTTTATCTCTAGCGTTCTATACCCGATCTCTTCAGCAACTACATCGACTCCAACAGACGCTAGCTGCTGTGTACATGACAAAAATTTCGAAGCCAGCGAGAGTTCTCGATAATGAAGTCTGGACACCAAAACATTGCCTAGTGGCGGCTACAAGTTTAAGGAACACCGGACATAGGTTGACGTTCGTTGTTCATTGTACTGAAATACCTTCAGGTTTCTATGCAAAATAAAAGACGTCATATGAAGGAAGCTCTGATAATTTGAAGTTTATTCGGTGAGGTTTTTATATTGTGTACTACATTATAATAGATCGTTTCGACAAACCAAGCCTATTTTCTGTTTAAGGGGTTAGGTGCAGCTTACAGCAGTAAAATTTTTGGTAATATTCAACATTTTTTTCCTCCATTACTGTATCATGTACAATAATGAAAATTGATATGTGTAAAACACTGTCCTTCTGCTACATGAAAAAATATTTTTACGATTTAAAATGTATAGCCTATATATATATATATATATATATATATATATATATATATATAAATTTACCTTTGTTTATATATATATATATATAAACAAAGGTAAATTTTTTTTTTTCAAAATTCATAATGGTGGTAGTTCACTGTGCAGTAATGAAATGTTTCCCCCATAACTCATAAACTTGTTAATTTTTGCATGTACTCTATCTTTTATTTTATTGCTGAAACTCATGTTTACAATATCATGCTCGTTTAACTACATTGCTTAATAAAAAATATATTTTTTTTAATTTTGTGTTAGAAGAAAATACTTATATTTGACAATTTTTAAATTACTTTATTTTTTATCAATCTATCGAAGGTAGAGAAGTGATCTTGCATCGTATTGTAGATATAATATGCATACATATGCTTAAAAAAATTCATCACAAAATGTTGGATAGTTTTTGAGTTATGTGGGAAAAACTTCATCGCTGCACAGGGAATTGAATTTAAAAGAAAACGTAAATATTGTTTTTTTAAATCGTAAAAAGATTTTTATGCTCGAACATGCCGAAATGTAGTAATTATACACCTGGTAGCAGTCCTTTAATGCATGTCATTAAAGTACACCTATTCATTAAAGTTCAGGTTTTCGATTATTCTCGGATATGCAATCGAAAGACAACGAGGGAGACGTCACGAAGGCTGGAAATCCTATACTGTCGCAGAAGGTTATGTTCTGTTACTATAATAATTAGCGTTAATTGTAAATAATATTCAGATAAATTCAATTTGTCATCTCGTTTTTCAATGTCTAATTCAATTTCAAGGTTAAATCAAGATTAATGTTTATTTTATTCTCTAGATTATATCAAGGTCAATGTCGACATTTGTTTCTGGGAAAAAATCAATACTTTCGCGTCTGCGCACAGCTCACAATTTACGAGGTATTGCACAAGGTCATTTCCGCTCCTCAGTCAGATAAGAATAACATGAATACTTGTGAATAATTTCAAGTTACAAATATGGTCGAGCATAAAAAGTCGTATGAAACTTGCCTATAATGGTAATTAAGACGCTCGTATGAAAATTATGAAACTCGCTTGCGCTCGTTTCATAAACATACTCCCGTCTTAATTACTACCATTATAGGCGCGTTGCATAATGTACTATTATTTATTAGGCTTATAATCTTTTAGAATTAAAAGTTATTTCATAAACAAAGGTAAATGTTGTGTTAGATTAGTTTGATTAATACATTTTAACCAGGCATTATGTATATTTGTTCCACGCATTAACTAAACTGGTTAACCATTCACCTCTACTGAGGTATATGAACGTGAAACCAACAGTCGGCTGGTCGGTTTTGGCCCTCCGTGGGCCTTAGTAGATCTAAGTGTTGACACCCCTGTGTTCTATATTCGCAGGAGAGGAATTTTGGCTCTGCATTCCACAATTATTGCGGTGGCGGCAGGAGCTCCGGATGCCTTCACGTGCAGTTGCACATGCTTGTAAAAGCATGGCCAGACAATCTGACGTGACAACAGTACAAACAACAATAAAGGAGAGTACTTGATATGCGTATCTATCAAACTATATCAGCGAATTTGGGTCACTACGTCAAAAGAAGGACAAAGCTGTCCTGTCTGCTTATTTATTCATTTGTCTTGAAATGATTATACTCATACAAGGCATATTATACAGAGCGTTAATTAAGTATTGATTATTGCTAATAACTCTATATATTCATTTTATGAAAAAATACCAAAAACAAAAGTTGTTGAAGATATCTGACTAAAATTTATGGCTGTGGTTTCACAGAGTGTACAGAGTGTGGCAAAAAATAACACCTTTTTTAAATGGCACCGTGTATTAAATTTTACATATTTGAAATCTCCATTCAATATTACATACAAATACAAGCTTGACTCAGCATAAATGTTTAATACTCTTTTGTAAGTGTTATAGTTCTTTCAAATCCTTCGATAATATAACACAAAATAAATGTGTGTATTCATATGGAGTAGGCCATGAAACAAACAAAACAATAACATAACTGTTTCAGAGAATGTTTAAAATTATAATAAATGTTCAAAATGAGAACTATTCACGGCCAAACAATGTCCCAGTCTATCACGAAAGTAGTCCATCGACTTTCTCACAATTTCAGTAGTGATCAGTTCGATCTAATTATTAATTTGAAATAACCATAATTTTAAACATCGTCGTTTTTCGTCCTTTCTTTCTGTCTCTCCTTTTTTCTTTCTTTTTCTGTCTATCTTCCTCCCTTCCTTTCTTTCTTTATTTGTTTCTTTCTTTCCTTCTTTTTTTCTTCTATTCTATCTACCTCTTTTTCTTTATTTCTTCCTTTTTTTGTTTATTTTTCTATCTATCTTCCCCTTTTCCTTTCTTTCTTTTTTCTATCTATCTTCCTCTTTTTCTTTCTTCCTTTCTTTCTTTCCTTTTTCTCCCTATCTTCCTCTTTTTCTTCCTTCCTTTCTTTCTTTCCTTTTTCTCTTTTTTCTATCTATGTTCCTCTTTTTCTTTCTTTGTTTCTTTCTTTATTTCTGTTTTCTTTCTTTTTCTGTCTATCTTCCTCTTTTTGTTTCTTTCTTTTTTCTGTTATCTTCCTTTTCTTGTTTCTTTCTTTTTTCTATCTATCTTCCTCTTTTTTCTTTTTCTTTCCTTCTTTTTTATTTTTTCTATCTATCTTCCTCTTTTTCTTTCTTCATTTCTTTCTTTCTTTTTTCTATCTATCTTCCCCTTTTTCTTTCTTTCCTTCTTTTTTCTTTATTCCATCTATCTTCCTCTTTTTCTTTCTTTGTTTCTATTTTCTTTCTTTTTTCTATCTTCCTCTTTTCCTTTCTTTCTTTCCTTCTTTTTTCTATCTATCTTCCTCTTTTTCTTTCTTCATTTCTTTCTTCCCTTTTTCTATCTATCTTCCTCTTTGTCTTTCTTTCTTTTTTCTATCTATCTTCCTCTTTTTCTTCTTTTCTTTCCTTCTTTGTTTTCTTTTTTCTATCTATCTTCCTCTTTTTCTTTCTTCCTTTCTTTCTTTCTTTCTTTTTTCTTTCTTTTTTCTATCTATCTTCCTCTTTTTCTTGTTTTCTTTCCTTCTTTTTTTCTATCTATCTTCCTCTTTTTCTTTCTTTGTTTCTTTCTTTATTTCTATTTTCTTTCTTTTTTTTCTATCTATCTTCCTCTTTTTCTTTCTTTTTTTCTATCTATCTTCCTCTTTTTCTTTTTTTCTTTTTTCTATCTATCTTCCTCTTTTTCTTTCTTTCTTTTTTCTATCTATCTTCTTTTTCTTTCTTTCTTTTTTCTATCTATCTTCCTCTTTTTCTTTCATCCTTTCTTTCTTTTTTATTTTTTTTCTATCTATCTTCCTCTTTTTCTTTCTTTCTTTCTTTCTTTTTTCTTTCTTTTTTCTATCTATCTTCCTCTTTTTCTTTCTTTCTTTCCTACTTTTTTTCTTTTTTCTATCTATCTTCCTCTTTTTCTTTCATCCTTTGTTTCTTTCTTTTTTCTATCTGTCTTCCTCTTTTTCTTTCTTTCTTTCCGTCTTTGTTTTCTTTTTTCTATTTATCTTCCTCTTTTTTCTTTCTTTGTTTCTTTCTTTATTTCTATTTTCTTTCTTTTTTCTATCTATCTTCCTCTTTTTCTTTCTTTTTTCTATCTATCTTACTCTTTTTCTTTCTTTATTTCCTTCTTTTTTTCTTTTTTCTATCTAGCTCCTCTTTTTCTTTCTTTCTTTCTTTTTTCTATCTTCCTCTTTTTCTTTCTTTTTTCTATCTATCTTCCTGTTTTCTTTTTTTCCTTTCCTTCTTTTTTTTCTTTTTTCTAACTATCTTCCTCTTTTTCTTTCTTTATTTCTGCTTTCTTTCTTTTTGCTATCTATCTTCGTGTTTTTCTTGCTTTTTTCTTTATTTTTACTACCTATGTTCGTCTTTTTCTTTCTTTTTTCTATCTATCTTCCTCTTTTCCTTTCTCTCTTTCTTTCTTTCCTTCTTTTTTCTTTCTTTTTTCTATCTTCCTCTTTTTCTTTCTTTCTTTCCTTCTTTTTTCTTTCTTTTTCCTACCTATCTTCTTCTTTTTCTATCTTTCTTTCATTCTTTTTTCTATCTATCTTTTTTCTTTCTTTCCTTCTTTTTCGTTTCTTTTTTCTATCTATCTTCCCCTTTTTCTTTCTTTCTTTGTTTCTTTGTCATTTTTTCTTTCTTTTTCCTATCTATCTTCCTCTTTTTATTTATTTATTTATTTATTTATTTATTTATTTATTTATTTATTTATTTATTTATTTATTCATTTAGGTACTTCTCTTCGCATTTCTTTCTCAGTTTCTATTCTAAATCTTTGTCTTTCTCCTTTTGAATATTTACATAGCTCTGCAGCCGACATAGAACTTAAGATGCGATATATAACAATTATTTGTCTTATTTTCTCACCATCTCTCCCTATTTTTTTAATTTTCTTGCTCCAAATCGCTGCAAACTATAACACAAAGCCCAAAATAGTTTCTTACATATCACAGAGTCATTAATTCAGATCCCAGAACACGGTTCAGATGGCGCACCTGCAGTGGATTTTCTTGTGCTTAGGGTGACGCGAAAAAGATCGATAAAATATATAGGTCAGGAAGTTCTTACAAATAAGCACGAAGAGCGGGACGTGCAAGACATACTAGACTTCCCTAACTTCCTCTCAAGCAGCAGGGTGGAGTCATGTACTTTCACTGTGCAAACTTCTTTAGACTTTCTCCACTAAATTGGAAAATTTAATATTTTTATCATACAGTAGTAACAAACATTTTCTCTCCCTTTCTTTCTAGTTTTTCCAACCATTCCTTTAGGTATAGGGAGCAACGCGAAGAATGGAAGACATGACTATCTGCATGTACAGTCAGTTATATCTAGGGAACGGATTTCTAGCTCCGTACCTATTTTGTTTGCTATGTCCTAGACGTATGTTATTAAGATATATCTACGCTTCATGTACACAGGATCCATGCATTAAAATTCTATAGATCCTAGAACGCCAAAATGAACCACAAAGTCTTATAAATGTCTAAAAACTACGTTTGTGCCTGACGAGCGCCTGTTTAGTATTTTGCGTATATTTAAAATAAAAATACCGGTACTAAAAATGCAAAAATTACCCAAAAAACTACAAATATGCTATTTAAAATATCAAAATTATCTTACAGATAAACACTGATCTGTCAAGTTCGTTCCATATTGGTCTTAGAAGGGGAGGGAAGAAGATTTTACCTAATTTCCTGGAAACGAAGTTTGTTTGGAAAAGTTCAACTTACAAACAAACATTCTGTTGCAGATAAAAAAGTTAATTTTTTTCCTTCCACCATGTTAATAATGTCAAAAGAAGTGCTTATACAAATTTTGGCCACTCGACCGCAATTACGAGACCGTCCGGAACGTGATTTTTCCTGGGGCCGTTTACAGAGAAAAAGCACAATTTCATGGGAAGATTTATTGAAGCAGATACAGAAATTGTTACGCTATTTGTCAACATATCCCCCACTTGAAATGAGACATTTGTCATACCAAGGGATACATTTTTGTATCCTAGTGTCGTAGAAGTCAGCAGCCTGGGATCGGAACCAGCGTCTGACAGCCGTCTGCACCCCTCTGTCGATCCCATAATATGACGAATGTTTCAATTCCGGTGGGGAATATGTTGAAAAGTAGCAGAACAATTGCTCTGTCTTTCCAATAAATTTTTCCAAACAAATTGTGTTTTCTTTCTGTTAACGACCCCTGGTGAACTTATTTTTTTTACGGCTCTCGTAATTGCGGTCGAGTGCCCAAAATTTGTATAAGCACTTCTTTTGACATTATTAACATGGTGGAAGAAAAAAAAAACAACTTTTTTTATCTGCCCCCATCAGAATGTTTGCTTGTTAGAATAAAAGGGATGGTAAGTTGTTCAGGTTAGGCGAGAGCTTACAAATTAGTTTTCGCGTCAATGCATCGCCGTTAAACGAAATGAAACTAACCAATAAGCAATCAGTCTCTTTCAATGATACAAGATGAGCCTTCAGTTCAGTAGCACTAATCGTCAACACCAGTTCTTTCTTCCACCTACAATGTAATATTTATTAAAATTAAAATGACTAATTGTTAATTTTATATGAACTCCTTAAAGTCCTGAATTAGATTTTATGAAGTCCTAAATCTCTTTTTTTCAGCAGCTAGAAATCCGTTCCCTAGTTACACCTATTGTTAAAGATCCGAAAATGTAAAGCTGTGACCATTAATGAAATGAAATGAAATGATTAGCCTAAAAATGTCCCGTTAAGGGCAAAGGCCTCCTCCTATAGAGGGAGAGCTCTATTTGTCTCACCCGGTGAGCTACTCCGCGTAAGAGATGTTTACAACCTTGGAATTGTTCACTTAGTTCACATTCTGCACTGTTTGATATTGATCGCTTGTTTCTGTCGCACTGGTTTTAGTCGCTGTTCACTTGTCTTCTTAGGTTTTTCCAATCTTCCCTATATCTTGCTCTGCTTGACCAATGGCTTCCTACACGTTCACTGGAGAGGTCGGTCCATCTTCTTCTTGGTCTTCCGCGTGATCTCTCGCCAATGCGGGGATCCCATAGTGTGACTGCGTCCATCTTCCGTCTCTAAGTCGTGCAACATGGCCTCCCCACTTCCATTTGGTGTCGGTTGCTTGCAGTGCTGGATCTTTAATTGCTGCCATCTTTTGTAGCACTTCGTTTGGAACTCTGTCCCTCAGTGATAAGCCTAGTATCCTTCTCAGCATCTTTCTTTGGCATATTTGGAGACTGTTACGAAGTTTGGCAGTGAGAGACCATGTCTGACACCCATACAACAGTACAGGAGTTACGCAGGACCATTAATACTACGTACTTATTAAATCATTAAAAAGAAGAAAAAATGTCACAGAACATTTTGAGCGTACAATTAAAACTTAGGCTAAGCAAACATATACATAAATTCATTATAGAGACTGAAAAGTCATAGATTATGTTATCGTATATAGGATGATTCACTAAGATCTCCGCCGGATTATGGAGGTGTTTCCTGAGGTTATTAGAAACCAAAAATGTAAATAAATTAAAGGGATCATATTCATAATTACGGAGTTACGGTAATATCAAAATCGCAGAAAGAAATGTTTATTTTACGATTTCACTAACAAAAATGTAAAAAATAATTAAAATACAAACAATTCATTGTTCATGTATCAGTTTCTTTCATTTAGAGTAAAGTGAAAGTAGTGAAAGAGTATCAGCACCAATGTACATTTTATGTAGGATCACTTCAAAGTGTGTCATGACGTCACTGTTCTGAGTCAGCGATTTGAAGCGAGTTTCAGCTTTTATGTCATAGAAGTTGCCTATTAATCAATCTGAACTTGAGAACGTGTACGGTATAACTTGAACGTCGTAGCAACAGACGGCGGTCTGTAAAGTCTGTGTGCTACCATAACCTCTTTCGAAATGTGTTTTACGCGGGCAAGTAGTAGGCAGGGTATTTGTTATCATCGGTTGCGTACGGCAACATTCCACAATACAAATCAAATGCTCCGTGTCCATGTTGACCGTCGAAGTTAATGTCAACAAATACGTAAGTAATCGTCTTAACCCTCTCCACATATCCCGACAGTAAGAAAAAACTCACCTCAGTACGTGTTTCCAAACAGTTCACATTCCTGCTACTACTGGCGTTACCGTATGTATCGGTAAGTACTCTTCAGAATGAACGCCGTACTTGCTAGGCAACTTCTCTGGCACATAGGTAATACGCTTCTGTGGAAGTGTAGGAAGATTGAATTGTCTAGGCTCATCGGCTAGCCACATGACGGCATACAGCGAGCGACTAGCAGTCAGAAAGTATCCGAACTTCGGGTGGCAACGCCAAGCTCTATAGTCAACTTCTCTGCCTTCTCCGTGTCGTATGTGGCCTACTCACCAGGCGTATAGACTGAGTGTGCTGACCGATCAAAAGGGAAAGTTCTTCGTTATCCAGGGTCTCGTACATTTCGAATTTATGCCTGAGGGTCGAAATGTCAGTAAGGAGACGTATGTTATAATTCTTCGACGTCTTCGTTATGCAGTCCGACGAAAAAGATCCAATTTGTGGCAAAAAACAATCAAGACAATATCCCAGCACATAGGTCGCTTTTGGTAAGAGAATTCCTCGTACAACACAAAATACCTATCCATCTAGCCACCATGTCCTCCAGATCTTATTCCAGCAGATTTCTAGCTATTTCCAAAGGTCAAATACCTAATCAAGGAATGGCGAAGAGGTGAAAATTCATGCGACCGCGCGGACTGCGGGAAGTGACCAAAGATGGGCTGCAGGAATGTTTCGGGAAGTGGTTTGGCGCTGGCAGAAGTGTGTCACTGCCCAGGGGGCCTACTTTGAAGGCGGTGTTGTGTGGATGATAACATGTCATCTGCAACAAAGTTATCTACAAATGTTCGGTTACTTTTTGATTCTACTAGTATAAATAAATATATATATGTATATATGTATAGTATTATTTATTTATATAGTAGTGGAAAATTAAGTTTACTTATTAATTAGGTTATTTTAACTATTATTAATTGTAATTATTGGATTATTGTGTGTAATTAAGTTACCACTGCCACCAGGTGTTTTCCCACTTGCAGTCAAATAAATGCATAAATATCGGTAAAACTTCATGTCACAAATACGTTCACGTCTGAGTATTTATGACAAAGTAAATATTATTCAACGCCTTGAAAACGGCGCAAATATCAAGATACTGTTGGAGAATTTAAGTAATATTAAGTGCCGGTAATTTATTTATTTACTTCGTTATTTACCTACTTATTCATTTACTTATTAATTAACTTATTTATTTATTTATTTATTTATTTACTTATTTACTTACTTACTGGCTTTTAAGGAACCCGGAGATTTATTGCCGCCCTCGCATAGGCCCGCCATTGGTCCCTATCCTGAGCAAGATTAATCCAGTCTCTATCATCATATCCCACCTCCCTGAAATCCATTTTAATATTATCTTCCCATCTACGTCTCTGCCTACCCAAAGGTCTTTTATTTACTTATTTATTTATTTTTATTTATTTATTTATCTTATATAAATATAAAATAACATTAATTTGCATTAATTTGGATCAGATTCACTTTTTATAATGAATTAATGTCTTAAATACCCATTCCCGTATGATGGATTTTGTACAGTCCATAATATGAATATTCTTTAACTTTCATGCTCTACCTAAACATGATGCTTGCCGATTGCAGGAGACTTGCAGCGCATATTATAATAAAGTTTCTCTCCGGCTTTCTCCTATACGACTGAGCAGTGCACTTCTAAATAAGTTTTATACACTGACTGACATGGTGTCATGGACATGAGTCTGATTATCTCATTTCTCTATGCTTAAGTCTCATGATTCAATATTTGCAGAGATATTATTGTACCTATCACATTTGGAAAATAACATTTTAAATTTGTTTCATTCACAATCTGAAACTGTACAAAATATATTAATGCAATTCTAACTATAGCTTCTTTGCTAATTCATAAATGTGTGTCCCAAAAGTGTCTGGTAAAATTATATAAATATCTGACTGTAATAAAATTAAATTTATTAAAATTCGAAAACAATTATATTTTTTAAAGCCAGATGTCTAGAATTGTAGTCAGACCTATGGGATTGTACCAAATCGATGTGTAACGTGATTTCTTAAATTAGTTTCATACATAATTTATTAGAATTGAATATCAGAACTTCCAAAGTGAGGGGGGAAAGGTTATGTTGAATTTTTGTTTCGTAATATTCAGACGGGACTCCCGTAATAACTTGAACTTTGCTTGTTATGTTTGCTGTTCTTGTGAAGACAATTTTCCGGTTAATTACAGTCTGTTCGACACAAGTTTCCAAGAGGTCCTTCCCTGGGGAAATATGCTGCCCAGCGCCGGAATCTGTGTTCATCTGGTTTAGATATCCATTTATATCCAGGAAAAATGAATAGTAGGACCTGTACCGTGTATTCACAGAAGCTTGCATTCCACATAGTGAAGTTAAGATTAATATATGTGAGAGGAAACACGTCAACTCTTTTTCCTATCACCACAAACTATTTTAGAAAAATGAATATGTACGTCTTCAAATGTATCACATGTAATATTGGAACTTTAAATTATGAATCTATGTCAGAATCATAATGATTGGCTTGTTCGATTGGTATGTTACAGACGAATAATATTAAATCGACTGGATTCTTTGTTTTGTAAAGTAAAATTGAAGGGTTCAAGGCCATAGTGGGCCAAGCGCTATTTATTAAAAACGAAGAAAGCAAGGGTTAAAGATAAGTGAATACCATAGTTTAATGGAGATTGACATGTCATTTAGTTTTAATGTGTATACTTTTTATTACTTGCTATATGAAGAGTCCATTGCAAGAATGCTGGATATCCACATCTGCGGAGTAACGGTCAGCGCGTCTGGCCGCGAAACCAGGTGGCTCGGGTTCGATTCCCGGTCGGGGCAAGTTACCTGGTTCAGGTTTTTTCCGGGGTTTTCCCTCAACCCAATATGAGCAAATGCTGGTAATTTTCGGTGCTGGACCCCGGACTCATTTCACCGGCATTATCACCTTCATCTCATTCAGACGCTAAATAACCTAAGATGTTGATAAAGCGTCGTAAAATGTCACTTTCTTATCGAAAATGAACCACGATTGTCAATGCATAGCTTAAGACATATAGAATGTACATACAGAGTTATATGGCATTAACACTGATAGTCATTGTCCAGTAATGATCGGAAAATCACAGTTAAGCTTTGAGCGCTAAGCATTTCAAACTTTCAATTGCTTCTCCTGCAAAATGTATTCCAAATGACATCCATCATTCTTGCAGTGGACTCTTCTTATGTTTCCATTGAATTATGGTAATAACTTCATTGTAACCCTTGATTTCTACGGTTTTAGTAAATGGCGCTTGGCCCGCTATGGTTCTGAACCCTTCAATTTTCACCTTCCTATATGTTCTCGCTGCAATTCCGTGCATCACTTGGAAGCTATTCTTTGCGCTTCATTTTTAATCACTTATAGGCCTAAACGAAATATTATAAATGGTTTTTCAATAATTCTGTGTTACGATTGCATCGAAAGTTGTGTAAGCAGTAATGCTAGGACTATTTCGCTCAGAAGTCAAATTTATAAAAAAGAAAAAAATCTATGTTATTCATGTCATAGCACACTGTTTTATTTTTTCCTGGAATACCTCCATTTTTCCCTTGTTTCGGTCCTACATTCACAATGTTTATTATCGATTTATTAAATTTCTGGTTTTTTGTCCATAATGATTCAGTATAAGCCCCAGATCTCTTTTATGTTTCTTTTTCTTTTATTTCTATTGTTAATGATATAATTAGTTGCATATTCCTATTTTATAACTGTCGCTCATCTAAATACTGTAATTATAAGTTAAATTGGATACTTGACAGTAGAAATGTGCAAAGTGCCAAATGTATGAACAGTATTCTATTGATAAATGAAGGGTTCAGAGCCATAGCGGGCCAAGCGCCATTTATTAAAAACGGAGAAAGGAAGGTTTAAAATTTAGTAAATACCATAATTTAATGAAGATTGATATATCATTTAGTTTTAATGTGCATACTTTATCTTACTTGCTATATGTTTCGTTAAATTATGGTATCACTTAATTTTAACTCTTATTTTTTCCGTTTTTAATAAATGGTGCTTGGCCCACTATGGCTCTGAACCCTTCAAATAACTTTCGATCTTGATATCAAGAGAAATGTTGATAGTGTTGAATAATAATAATAATAATAATAATAATAATAATAATAATAATAATGTTTAATTTTCGCTGGCAGAGTTAAGGCCATAGGGCCTTCTCTTCCACTCAACCAGCCTTAATCAATACAATACATATTTAAATTACAAACTACACTTAAAAGGTTCTCCAGCAATATTCTTCAATTTTAACGACTAGTAGACTACATATTTATTTAAATTTAGATAAACCTATAAGGTAAAGTAGTAACTTAACTTATGAGCTAATTTAATTCAATCAATTATAATTAATTTAATATTTCAGATAGCTAGTAAAATGATGAAAATTAATTTAATATAAGCTTACTAGAACTATGTTACAGGGAGAAAAAATATATATATATATATATATATAAATCTATTGGTCATAACAAAGCTATTTTCTACTCGGGTGTCAGTTCACTGCATTTTATTCTGCATTTTCATGCCACTTACAATAAAGAAAAACGTGCTAATGTAATGATATTTCCCCACTTCCTGGATCTTCAACACTAGGAATTGAAAAATTTAAAACAAATCAGCAGTGTCATCTACATCTATGTGATTCATAGCCCTACATTATGCTGTATAAGACTTACCTACACTGATCTTCCTGTTTGCAGAAAACCCCACGATACATAATCAATAATGCCTTTTGCCATAACTTCACTATTAACACGACAAATAAGCAACGGAGGGAAATCAAAACGAATGGCACATTGCACTTTTTTACGAGAGAGCCTTGTAGTTTGGCACCACTGCCATCGTTTGGTGGTCTTAGTAACACTCTACAATCTTCTGTGGACCTAGCTCTGTTGATATATTATAATGTCCCTTGGAAATTTGCACCATTCTAGTGAAATATAACATTACTTTTTAATTTTGCAAATAACATATTTGACGAGTTCAGTTGGCCAAGCGCCATTTATTAAAAACGGAGAAAGCAAGGGTTAAAGTTAAGTGAATACCATAGTTTAATGAAGATTGATATATCATTGAGTTTTAATATATATACTTTATATTACTTACAAATGGCTTTTAAGGAACCCGAAGGTTCATTGCCGCCCTCATATAAGCCCGCCGTCGGTTCCTATCATGTGGAAAATTAACCCACTTTCTATCAACATATCCCATCTCCCTCAAATCCATTTTAATATTATCCTCCCATCTACGTCTCGGCCTCCCCAAAGGTCTTTTTCCCTCCGGCCTCCCAACTAACACTCTATATGCATTTCTGGATTCGTCCATACGTGCTACGTGCCCTGCCCACCTAAAACGTCTGGATTTAATGTTCCTAATTATGTCAGGTGAAGAATACAATGCGTGAAGTTCTGCGTTGTGTAACTTTCTGCATTCTCCTATAATTTCATCCCTCTTAGCCCAAAATATATATAATATACTTTATGCTCGACCATGCCGAAATGTAGTAATTATACACCTGGTAGTAGCCCTTTAATGCACCTCATTAAAGTACACCTATTCATTATAGTTCAGTTGTTCAGCCAATGATAAAACACCATTGTACCACTATAAAAGCGCAAGTATCGATTATTCTCGGATATGCAATCGAAAGACAACTAGCGAAAAGTCACGGAGGCTGGAAATCCAATACTGTCGCAGAAGATTATGTTCTGTTACTATAATAATTAGCGTTAATTGTAAAAAATATTGAAATAAATTCAATTTGTCATCTCGTTTTTCAATTCTAAATCAATTTCCAGGTTATATCAAGACTAATGTTCATGTTATTCTCTAGATTATATCAAGGTCAATGACATTCGTTCCTCGGAAAAAATCAATACTTTCGCCTCTGCGCACATCTCACAATTTACAAGGTCAGTTCCCCTCCTCACTTACATAACCATAACATGAATATTTATGAATAATCTCAAGTTAGAAATATGGTCGAGCATAAAAAGTCGTATGAGACTTGCCTATAATGGTAATTAAGACGCTCGTATGAAAACATATTCGCGTCTTAATTATTACCATTATAGGCTCGTTGCATAATGTACTATTATATTACTTGCTATATGTTTCCATTGAATTACGGTAATAATTTCATTTTAACCCTTCTTTTCTACGGTTTTAGTAAATGGCGCTTGACCCATTATGTTCTGAACCCTTCATTTCTACTATTAAGTATCCAATTGTTAATCTATATATCTATATGTTTTGTATGTATTTAATGTGCATGAATATCCTTTTCCTTATGTCTGTGCTGCATCCACGCATGTGTGTAATGTTTAAACACAAACACAGACAACATCTTTAACTTTTCAATATTGTTAGTTGTGTGTGTTTGTGTTGTTGGCTTTAAAATGACTACCACTGGTCTTTGAGCAAAGTTTCCACATTCAAAATTATATACAGTATATTGTATTATTGTATCACGAGGTACTTAATCAACCCTAAAGGTTACCGTCTGTATATGTTTGTAATTTATTCACTGTAACGAAATTGTAAAAGTTATTATACTAGTGATGTAATTAAACGCATCAAATAGTTTCCGCTTTCAAGTACCTAGGATTCAGACTGGCAAACGGAATAGTATAATGACATCAAAAGCAGGTATACAGAAAAGCACATAACTCCTCTTGTTAGACGTGTTTGCTTTCTCTCTGAGGACCTGCACGGAGGTCTTTAGTTCAGCAGGTTCGCACTATGCTTTCAAACGAATATGCCAGAAAGCCTCGTTCTCGTCCCTCAATTTTGTAACGCAATCTGCGAAGTTGGTTGTTTCACTCGCTCCCAATATCGCACGTTCAGGCGCGCTGCTTCTCCGGAAACAAACACAGAAATGAGGGACGTGTTTCCTACTTCGTGATTTATCTTCATACACCAAAGCGACGAAAACTAGCTTCGGCCTGTAATAAAAGCGCAGGCAGAACCATTTATGCGATCTCAATACCCGCTATAAAATTCTTGTATGGTACTGTAATCACACGTTATGACAGTAAACTAGTGTTTCGACGCCACGATATCTGAATAAATAATCCAATGAAGTTAAGGGATTAGGTACAACTTACAGCAGTAACTTTTTGGAAATATTCAACTTTTTTCTTTAATTACTACTGGGTGTTCAGTTCAAAGTGTGTCTTGGCTCGCTGTATGCCGTCATGTGACTAGCTGATGAGCCTAGAGAATTCAATCTTCCTACACTTCCGCAGCTCAGGTGTATAATCTAAGATGCAGAGAAGTTGGCTAGCAAGTACGGCGTTCATTCTGAAGAGTACGTGCCGATACGTACGGTAACGCCGGTAGTGGCAGGAATGTGAACTGTTTGGAAATACGTACTGTCGGGATAAGGGGAGAGGGTTAAGACGATTACTTACGTATTTGTTGACATTAACTTCGACGGTCAACATGGACACGGAGCATTTGATTTGTGTTGTGGAATGTTACCGTACGCAACCGATGATAACAAATACCCTGCGTACGACTTGCCGGCGCAAAACACAGGTCGAAAGAGGTTATGGTAGCACACAGACCGTACAGACCGCCATCTGTTGCTACGACGTTCAAGTTATACCGTACACGTTCTCAAGTTCAGATTGAAGAACGCCTTAAATAATATGTAACTTCTCTAACATATAAGCTGAAACTCGCTTCAAATCGGTGACCCAACAACAGTGACGTCATGACACACTTTGAAATGAACACCCAGTATATCTTGTACAATAATGAAAAGTGGCATGTGTAAAACACTGTCCTTCTGCTATATGAAAAAAAAATAGTTTTACGATTAAATTTTTTTTTTTCAAAATTCAAAATGGTGGCAATTCACTGAGCAGTGATGAAGCGTTTCCCTAGTAACTCATACTTACTTACTTATGGCTTTTAAAGAACCTGCAGGTTCACTGCCGCCCTCACATAAGCCCGCCATCGGTCCCTATCCTGCGCAAGATTAATCTAGTCTCTATCATATCCCACTTTCCTCAAATCCATTTTAATTTTATCCTCCCATCTACGTCTCGGCCTCCCCAAAGTTCTTTTCCCCTCCGACATCCCAACTAACACTCTATATCCATTTCTAGATTCGCCCATGCGTGCTACATGCCCTGGCCATCTCAAACGTCTGGATTTGTCCCTAATTATGTCAGGTAAAGGATACAATGCTTGCAGTTCTGCGTTGTGGAACTCATAACTAGTTAACTTTTTATGTTCTCTATTTTTTATTTTATTGCTGAAAGTCATGATTACAATATCATGCTCTTTCAACTACATTTCTTAATAAATAATATTTTTTTTTATTTTGTGTTAGAAGAAAATACTGATATTTGACCATTTTTAATGAATTTATTTTTTATCAGTCTATCAAAGGTAGAGAAGTGATCTTGCATTATATTGTAGATATGACATGCATAAATGCATACAAAAAAATTAATCACAGAACGTTGGATAGTTTTTGAGTTATGTGGGAAACGCTTCATCATTGCACAGTGAATGAATTTTGAAAACAAAAATGTGAATATTTTTTTAAATCGTAAAAATACTTTTTCATTTAGCAGAAGGACAGTGTTTTACACATATTAATTTTCATTATTGTACAAGATACAGCAATGAAGGAAAAAAATGTTGAATATTTACAAAACTTTTACTACTATAAGCTGTACCTAACCCCTTCAGAGCTTACTATGCTGATAATTAGAACAGAAGTTCGCGTATGTAAATCCAAATAAAAACTATGGTTTTTAGAAATTTGACAAGAAATGGCATGTTTTGGGCATTTATGTATTATTTTCGCTCCAGAACTCTGTCTCTTAAGGAGAGTAGGTAACGATTCCTGCACAATTCAAGCATTTCGGGACAAAAGTTTAGTTCATTATTGATAAGCTTTCAATGCTCAGATTGGAACAAAAATTGTCATGCTTTTACAATAAACATTCTGAACTAGAGGTATAAAAGACAACTAATTAGTTTCTTAATAAAGTGCAAGAAAGGCCCTGACTCAAAACCTGTTTTCCCACTTTCCTAAAAGTACCTCAAAATTTAAGTGCATATTGCTTCCTATAGTCTTCACTTATATTTCACTTACATTCTTTGTATAATTTATAAGTTATAAAGTGTGTATATATATATATATATATATATATATATATATATATATATATATATATATATATATATATATATAGTAAATTCTAAACCGATATTTAGTTAAATGCTTTATCTTTATTCAAACAGAAATGAATTATATTTTGATTAACAATTTTTGCTATTTTTATTTCAATGCATAGGTACATATTTTTTCTTATGTTATAGGCTATGTGTTATATTTGTAAATCTGTAGATAACCTTTATACAGGGACATCATTTTATTTTTATTCTATGAAACAAAATGTTCAAATTGTTAAATGGTATTACACTGGAAACAGTGCACGTAGAGAATGCAACAAGATATCAAACATGCAGCTAGCAAATGTCAGACAAGAGTTTTATAATAGACTTGGTTATTGTTCAGCAGCAAATGGAGGTATATTTAAATATTTATTGTGATTTGCTAATTTACCCTGAAATAATGTAAACATTGGCATTTTCATTATTAATCTGTAAAAAATGAATTCACATTGATGTCACATTCATTTGTTTCCCCTTTAAATTTTATCATAACTGGTTGGCTCCTAAACTATTTTGTTTTAAACACAAATATCAGTTATCCATGACCTACTCTAATTAAGTTTTCATTAAAGTTGGTTATAATTAATTTTTAATTTTATTTCATCCCAAACACACTCAAAAAAAATATTAATTTAATAAAATCAATGGTTGCAGATTGTTTCACTAAAAAACTTTAATGACATTTTCTTCTATAATAATTAGGAGAGCTAATATAACAAAATATAAATTTTAGCGTTGCAATCCCTATGGTGCGTGTTCCAAGTTACCACCCGGTATATTTACATAACTTGAACCTCTTATTACGATATAGTGTTGATTCTTAGAAGAAAGTTTAAGTTTTGCCAAGAATACAGAAGACAACAAATCCGCTGTACCCGCAGTACAAGATATAATATTATCCCTAACTTAATGGCAAATGAAAACTGAAACGTTTTAAACGAAACTGAAATGCACGAATGTAAACTAATTTAACAAAATCATGAATAAATCTTAATTGCTTTCTATGTAATTACCGGCAGTATTTTGAGCTACAACCCGAAACATTCTATGATTGTAATTAAAATCCTCTTCCATAAATTGAAAACCGCCCTACAAACGGCAGTCAATTCGTCTACCGATGGATTTCATAGCAAACATACGAGTGGGACTGGCTGGTATTACTGCAGTAAATAAGAAATTCGTTTCATATTTTGGTTCTCGTAATGCTATACTCCACGCTTATTTCTCAGTAAATATTTTGCAACCAACTGCCGGCTTTCTTGAACAGGGGAACATATTCAACCTTGTAGAGATACTGTGAGTCTCTCTGTGTTTAATTCTTCGTTCTGAAAAGGAAATTTACAATGTTACATTTGTTTGGATCAAATTTATGCACATTTAAACGACAAAACTAAAATTATTTTAATCATTTATTATAATACAATATGCTAAAACCTTGGATTACGAGTAATTTAGTAATTTGGTTTGCGAGTGTTTTGCAAAACGAGCGAACAATGAGGGAACATTTTTATCCGATTATTACACTTTTACTACGTCATACTACTTTTGACCAATAAAACGGTATGAAAGGACGTATTTCAAACAATCATGGCTGCTTATCGCACAATTTTATCGCGTCCCTAGCATTTGTTTAATTTTATCGCGTCCCTAGCATTTGTTTAATTTTATCGCGTCCCTAGCATTTGTTTAATTTTATTGCGTCCCTAGCATTTGTTTCTTTGTTTGCCAACATTTCAAACTGCACTGGTCTGGACGTTAAAAAAAAATTACAAATCACTCCAGTCGATGCACAGCAGTTTCAAATATGACTCGCATTGGCATTCAAGAACAAGAATTAATAAAGATCACTGGTCATACCTATGCATCTTCCTGAAATCCTATTTACAAATAAATGAAGAGCACCATTCGGAAATTCTGAATAAGTTGAGGAATACACCATGTAGGCCTACATCAACGAGTTCCACTTCTTTTACGTACACGTCCAATATAACATCAACTGAATCACAAACCACTAAAACATTCAAATTTGAAAATTGTACATTCAATAATTATTCCTTTTAAAATTATTCATGTTTATTTTTTATGTCATCGTCGTTAATTAAAACTTTTCTAACACTTGTATATATTATTTAGGTTATGTTATAGCTTCTGCTGTATGATATTATGGATAGTCACGTATCAGAGATTGTTTAATATTAAGATTTATTGAAAATCATCTGTCAAGTGACGTTGATTACTGGGATTCGGTTAATTGAAGTGGAATGCAACTGTTTTAATAAAAATGAAACTAAATCAACAAAGCCTTCTTGACTAGTAACACTGCCATCGTGATCTAGATCGAGAAGGCATTGCTAGTAATCGTCTACAGAGTTCAATGAAGATTCCATAGTTGGCACAACTGATACCAAGATAATAGCTAATCATAACACACTACTGCCATCTAGCATGCATCTAGCGTATTATCTGTAATGTTGAGATGGTACAAATTTGAAGACAGTTGTATTTTCGTAAGTCAATTAATATTTTATTGTATTGGAGTACTTCGTTACTCCTAATCGTGTAATAGTCAATTAAATCCCACTCGAGTTTTGATTTTCTCTAGATAAATCAAAATCTCTAGTGAGATTACTGTTGATAAACGAGCGATGTCTTGCAATACGAGCTTCAAATGAGATTAAAGAGGTGTGTAAAAAGCGAGAAACAGTACAAGAATTTGTTCAAATTCACCATCCTAATAAGGATGTAGCAGTACGTACGACAAATCTGTTTAAGGACAACGCAATGTCACATTTCCGCAATCCTCAAAATAAGGGAAAACCAGGTGTCATTGTATAGATTCTTAGTCAAAGCAAAAGGTTTCAGTCAGTGGAGCAGTCAGAAATGATTCTGTTAGTGATAGTGAAAATGTTTTCTTTAAATGTTCAAGAAGTTTACTAAGCAGTAAAACAGTTAAAAGACACTCAAAAATAAAA